>NC_031769.1:44154398-44454398 GCF_001522545.3 Parus major | reverse complement strand
TTGCCTATAAAAACATTTTACAGAAACAAAATCTATTTAGAAACTAAGCATTTACTACAATGAGTAAATGACTACAGTTAAAAACAGAAAGTAAAAAGTAGAATATTAAGATTTAAATTGTTTTGCTTTGTGAAAGACTGACATTATAAAATCTAATTATCACCCTGCAATACAAACTCTCCAGGAAGACATGAACACAAGGAATGCACAAAGAATACATGACTGAAGCCAAACCAGACAAATTTCTAGATAAATGATCAGAGTTCAGATGCATGATATGGAAACATCTGCCAGCCAGAAACCATTCATGGACATTCAATATTCTTTTACAAACTCTTTTGTGAAACACACAATAGCTCAATACCTTAATCATCAGAATGCAGCTCATCAATAAAGGTACAGTCAGCAACTGCCACATTCCTACGCCAATATTTATTTAGATGAAATTAAAAGATGTACCTCAGCTGTTTTACATAACATGATAATGTCACAGTAAAATACTGGTCACAAGATCAATAAATCTTATGCTGAAAAACATGTATCCCAGATTTACTTCAATATATATTTTCCCTTAAATGCTTTCTCTTTGTCTTGACATTTACATTAGCAGGAACAGTAAATTAGCAATTTGCTCTTAATCAGCCTGACAAACATGGAGTGTGGAAGAAGTGAGATTTTGCATTAATATTGCTTCTACAGCAAAAATAAATTAATTTCTAAATGTAGACATTAATCACCTTGGGTGAACATTGATGGTGATTCCTTTCTGTATTACCCATTTAAAATGTTTCATAAAATTCAAAGAAGCTGTGGTATGGTCATGATTTCTCCCTATAACTTGGTAATTAAAGGTCAGAGAGGACATGTTTTGGTACTAGACTTGTGAAGTCTCATGTTAGAAATAATCTGTCTTTTTGCAGCACCTGCCTTTCACACATTTGCATCATGGTACTACAGCCCCTCTTCTTCCATAGGTCACCATGCGGCCCTCAGCTCCAGCTCTGACCCAGGGAGAGGGGTGGGAGTGAGGGAATGCTGCAGAGCTGCAATCCAGCCAGCAGTTACACACTAAAGTAGCCCTGCTGCCTTTCCCAAGCTCTTCTCCCACTCCCTCTTCTGCTGTTTGCAGTCAACTGTCACAGAACTCTTGGTACCAGGCACTTTTCTCCTTTTTTACATCACACGATACAGTATGAAGAACACTTACAAGGTCACAAAGATTTTGAGATTGCTAACATAAGTAGTTTGAGAGTACCATATACACATGTTATATGGGCATATTTTATATATTACATACATGCACACACACACATATGAATATATATATGAATATATATATATATATATGAATATTACAAAATTATAATCTGACTATGGGAAAAGAACTAAATGAACAAAATTAAATGTGTCCAAGGTGTGGGCACTGAAAGACTGTGAGAATAGGAAAAAAGCTTAGAGAATGGGAGGTGCGATTTATCAGTTACTGATAAAAGTGGGGGAGGATGAACAAAGAAAGATAAAGAATTTAATTTGTTTAATCTTATTCACAGCAGAACCAGTTACCAATCAAGAAGATTAACTACTTTAGTTGCATCGCTTAAATTAAAACACAGGAGAAAGGCATGAAATGCTATGAACTTTTGGAGGAAAGGGGTTTGATGGAAGTAAGATGGATTCTGAAGATGATGATGCCAGTAAAATCTCTAATTAAAAAAGAGCACAATTATCTCTTTAGCCATCCCAAAACACCTCCCAAATATTTTTTTCCCTAAGTGGGAAAACTGTTTAATTAGAATGACTGAGTGATACTTTGATGTAATAAAAATTCTGCAAAAATGTGCTATGTTAAACATTGACAACTCTGAAACTTGTTCATAAACAATGGCTAAATGCTAATTCTTAAAGAACATCCAAACTTCTTTGTGAATTTCCCAAATTACTGTTAATTTTGAACTCCACAGCCAGCCAAATAAATAGCACAGACTGAAAATTAACCTCATAACTCAGAGCTGTGTATTTTTAACTAGCTAATTTCTCTAAGAAACAACTTTCTTCAGAAAACAAGTCAATCTGTTTAAGCCATAAAAAATTAAACTGGTTTCACATATAAAAATGGGAGTTGTAAGACAAATTTCTGCAGCTAGTAACTAAAATGTCACAATATAGCACGGTTCCCATGCATTCATTTTTAGTATATGAAGCAGAATCTCACTCAGTTGAAACAGAAGGTCTACCTACCCTAACAACGTATCTAAAACACTTGACAACAGAAGAAGTTCTACATGACAGGTATTCTGAATACTTTCCTCAGCCTCAGAAATTCACAGCCCAAGGACTTTGAGCCAGAAGCAGATTTTATACGCATAATAGCTCTCAATGGATTTTTGTTCCATTAATTTGTGCAGTCTATTTTTTAATTCAAATAAACTGAGGATGCCATGGAGGAGAGCTGAAAGCTAAACATAACCCTACAGAAAAAAGAAATTGACCTTTTGTCAACTTTTCAGATCCCAATTGCAAGTTTTCTTCATTTCTTATAATACAGATCTTGTCTGAGTAGAAACAGTGAGCAGCAATACTGTTCCCTATTCACTTGATTATGGCATGTGTATGTAAAATCACACTTGCCCCTCAACCACCACCTTCCAGATTAAGCATACAGAAGGATAATCTCTTTCACAGTGGCCATTCCAGACCTTTGACCATCTCTGTTTTTGGTGGTTTTTTTTCATTACACTGTTTTCAGTTCTACTGTAAACATTTTGAGAAGGAAAATCCAAAATCCACACATGGAGTAACATGCACAATGTTTCTCTGCCTTCCATTGCAATACTTCGTCTCACAATGAGTAACATTCACTGTGTTTTCCAGACCAGGACAAAGGATTAAAGGATATTTTTATTAGATTGTGTTTTTATCTAACCACAATATCTTATTCCTGAGTGATAATGGCAACACATCTTGCATCACTGCATACATAGAGCTGTGACTGTAGATAGCAGTCTCATATTGTTCAATACTTCAGAATACATACAGGTTTCATATCTGCTTTGAAAAGGGGTGTAAATTAAACTGAAAGTGCGTAGCATTAGGTGCCAAAGAAACTTGAGAGGATTTTAATTACATAAATAATCACAAGATCTTGAAGGTTATCCACAAAACTTCTATCCAAAAAGGCTCAAATCAAGTGTGATGAAAGAGTATGTGAATGCTGAACAGCTTTATGACTACAAAAAAACCTAAACCAAAACCTACCCAACCAAATACTGTTTAAGAGGGGGAAAACCCTGCTTTAGAACCTGTGCATTGTGAACTTTTTAAAGTTTTTAAAAGACTGTGTTTGCTGAAAAAGTGAGAGGGCGAGAACATGAGTGCCAATTGTGTTTCTATCCAAGCCTCAGGGCTGTCCGTGGTCATGGTCAGTCCAGACCTCTCACTCCTGCTGCTCTTGGTGAAATCCATCACTAAGGAACATAAGCTCAATACCCTTCTGCCTTAAGTTCCCAAGACTGAAAAACTGATCTGTCATCTAAAATGAAATTCCTGATAAATTGTTCATTGAGCATGGAAAAAGATTGTAAACTCTTCTTTCAGCCTAGACTGGGGGAACAATAACAGAATCATCCTGATAGAAGGGGTTAGACAGGACAAAGTACTATAAAATGAAGTACTGAAGAATTTTTATGAAAGTTTTCTATCAATATAAAGTGACAAATAAAAGCAAAATTATTTCCCTATCAGGTCAAAAAGCCATGCATTTTCCATACTTTTAGAAGTTTGAGTGTTTTTTTATACATGATTCTCCACCTAAATAATATAAAATCTTCTTGCTACATACTTCAATATTCTACAAATCTTAACTGTCCTAAAGCTCATAGGGTTAAAAAAAAGGTCTTACTTAACATTTAAGTAAACTTGTTTTCCAAGAAATAAAATCTAATAGTATCAGCTTTATCTGTCATGTGGAAAGCTGAAGTTAACATGTTCTCTTAAGGGTCAGAAATGCACTGTTTGTAAGTAAAAAAATAATCATTAAGAAAAATCCTCCACAATAATATTCAAACTACTCAATCCCAAAATTTAAAATAAAACCTATTTAGAATACTGTTAAGAAACCACAAGACTCATATTTTGGGTAACCTTGCATAAATGTCAGAGTGTATTGAGAGACAAAACAAGTTGGCAGAAACACTCAGTGACTTTATACACCCATCCATTCAACCCTGAACTAGAGTCTGCCTTGGATTTGGTTCATAAAACACCACCCTCATGCAGTATACCTACAGTATAAAATGTAGATGGCTCAGATAAAGAAGAAATGGGAGGGGAGCCAAGCCAGCTGAATAAGCATTGCCACTTCAGTCCATCCACTATGCTTGCTTAAAGGTCAAAGCACACAAGTTATTAGAAAGCAGGAAAAAGATGAAGAGCTCAGAAATCCAAACTCACCTGAAAGCCTACTGAATTGGATCCAACTCTAGAGGAGTTAATGGTTCTAAGTTCAGATAGGGCTCAGTATATGGTGGCTACCATGCTAGGAGATAACCCGTAGGGTAATTTTTGTTCACTTGGTTGATTTTTATGAAGATGGACTGGACAATCAAATCACAGAATAACATATGGTTGAAGGTGCCTCTGGAGCTCTCCAGTCTGGCTGGCTGCTTGGGTCACACTGCATAGCGTAGCAATGCATCTGAACAGCTTGGGCCATAGTGTGCACCAGCCAAACTGTTGAAGAGCTTCTTATCACACCCTCTGGAATTTCTCAAGGTTGCTGAGACATAAGCTGTTCTAAAAATAAGAAAGAAGAGGCTGAAAAGTAAGAAAACAAGACCACAAGTGCCATATAACAGAGGGTGGTTAAATACCTGGACTGTAACCAATCCTGTGCCCCAAGGAATGCATGCAGAGCCCATGGACAGGACAAGAGCACCAATGAAAAGCAGTGTGTTCATATGAACAGTAGTTTTAGAATGTATAAAGAAGTGTGTACTGTAAACAACAAATGGCTTCTGCGAAATCATACCGATTTGTTGTTCAGAGGCCCTGAGAGGTCCCACAGCACAGTCTCTTCAAGCATGGAGATGTTACAACCTCTCTCACTTCTCATTCCATTGTTTGACCACCCTCTCCACAGCAAAAAGTTTATTTCTATATTAACCTGGAATTTCCCATCTTCCAGCTTGTATTCATCCTGTCGTCCCTCCATCGTACACTGCTGTGTCAAGTCTGGCTTCATCTACTACTGCCATGAGGCAGCTACAGGCAGGAAAAAGATCCCCCTCAAGATTTCTTTGCAAAGGTTGTATGAAACTTGTTTTTTCATCCTCGCCATGTGTGCTCCATGTGTCTCCATGTGCTCCAGACCACCTGATCATCAGGGTAGGTTTGCTCCAAGATGTCAAAGGTTCAGGGTAAACACTGTTACATCTTTTACAACATATTTTAATCTTTTCTCTGGACACAGTATTTGAAAACTGTGTATTCCAAACAAGTTAAACCTTCCAAGAAAAATTAACTTTTAAGAGTTGTTCAATGTAACCACTATTACTGCATTTGTAACTGGAGGGATGTAAGCGAAGTGCCAGCTACCAGCATCCAGCAAGGTCCAAAGGACAACAGACAATCCTCTAAATATCGGACAAACCTAGTGGATTTTGAGCAACAGCCAAGGGCCAGCACACAGTAACAAGCAGATGCTCTACCCTTTGCAGGTGCAGAGACCTTTAAAACAACTCTTGTACTGGATCTTAACTCTACTTTGAAGGGATCATTCCATACTTCATACCATAACTCTGGATTAATATTATAGCTACTCATTAATTGTTTTGAACAGAGCTTAAATTGCATCATCACCATGTATCCTGCAGCATCCTGTTTGTCTCAATCAATAGAAGATGCAAAAAGATCAGAGGGCCCAGCTGGGATCTAGGTCACTTTGGAGAAACACTGTGCAATGTCCTTGGGATGGTGAGAGCAATGATGTGATAAATGCATGGACCTGCCATGGAAGTACAACAGTGATCATTACTTTGTAATAGCTGTTTGTTTAAAATTGTGAATATATTCTCTTTCAAAAGACGACTTGCAAGACATTATACCATAATATACAGAATACCTATCCAGTCTGGACTACTGTAGAAACATTTATGAAAAAATCCACCTTCACAAAACCAGTATGTTTTCCTGCTTATTGAGGACTAGAGATACATAACATGAAAAGTGAGATCAAAGAAAGGGAAAACAGTCACAACATCATAAAACTCAGAAATGTGTTCAAGTATCAGCAGTAATCATGGTCACCATTTTTTCAAAGAATAGATACCTATGCACTTCACTACCTGTTTATGATTCTTACCCAGTATGTCATAGCTAGCTTAAAAATCTTGCTACAGTCTTTTAGATTCATACTTATTATCTGTACAATTTTCAACTTTTAGGACAGGATAAATAAGTAACTACTAACAAATACATAAGGATATTGTTAAAACATGAATTTTCTTACATCCCTTAGCACTGCATATAAAATAGGAAAATAGCTGGGTAGCATACACAGTAAAATATTAGTGTCTAGCATTAGAAAGCAATTTCTTTAAGATGTAAATAGCTGAATTTCCTTCCTATACAAGAACATAATGTTGTCACAAATGCTATGGACTCAATTTTCTCTCAGAAGTGGAGCTCCAGGTGATTTAGTAAATAATTTTATTCCCTCCCCAAACAGGAGCACTGGTTCAAAGTAATTTTCCAGATAAGAAAGAGTGACAGAGGGATATGCTTTAGCAATACTTCTCCTTTTTTTAAAACCCATTTTATTATGCAGAATATCAATTTATACTATTCAAATTATTTAAAGGATGTCTCTGCTTCCTCTCACATTTTTCTCCATCAGCAATCCTACTGGGGATAGATCTATTCAGACATACAGTCATAAAATAGGCTGCCCATATTTACTTAGTGCTTCTCATAACAAAATCTGAATACCTTCTAAATATTAATGAATTCATCTGCCCTACGTTCTCATGATGTACATTTATAGTTTAGACATTACCTTACCATAAGAAAAAATCATTAAAGAATTTTGTTTGAATAAGATCCAGTTGGGACCTTAAACAGGCATAGTTTCAGAATGATGAGAAGCAATTGCTGAGTTTTCTCAGAGTAAAAGTGTTCATTGGACACTCAAAGGACAGAAGCACAATAAGCATATGGTGAAAAAGTGTTTGCACAATTTTACCAGGGTCAAGAATAAATGTGAGTCAGCAGCAGGAATAGGTAGCAGTTCTCTCAACTCTCTCATTACTCTGTCAACAAGCCCATTCTTCATCCCACAAATCATGTACTTCAAGTTTTCAGTTTTTTCATTATCCTGTTCTAAAATATTTGTAACAAATACACATTTAACTACGTCAAAAAGAAAGTTGAATTAAAGATAGCCAAAATTATTTGACTCAAGCAACTCTACAAGAAAGGTTGAAAATTAACTATTAATACCATTCAAAAAACCCAATATCAAACCCCAAATAAAAATAATTTTCTCAGTGTGATGGATGGAAAGTTAATAATTCCAGCTCTGTTTAAAGCTGGCAGCTGTTAGCTCAGAGTTAGGTGGAGACATCTTCATTAATTGCTGCCACCCACTGACTACAGCATGGACAACTCTTAAGCTTTGTGGTTATAGCAAACAGGCTGATAGTCTATCATACATCACAATGATATTGAAAAAGAAAAATGTTTTTTCCACTGTTTGCTGGAAAATGCCTCTGAAAAGGGAACTTTTGTTGACCTTATCACTGAGGAACAACTGGCTGGAGACCAGCGCTATGAAAAAGGACCTGGGGTCCTGGTTGATGGCAAATTGAACATGAGTCAGCAGTGTCTTGGCAGCCAGGAGGGCCAAATGTGTCCCGGGGGGCATCAGGGACAGCATCACCAGCCGGGCTAGGGCGGGGATTGTCCTGTTCTGCTCTGCTCTGCACTGGGGCAGCTTCACTTCAAGTGCTGGGGGCAGGTTTGGGCACTACAATGTAAGAGGACATCAAACTATTTGAGTGTGTCCAGAGAAGGATGAATAAGATGGTGCAACGTCTCAAGAGCAAGACCTACAAGGAGCAGATGAGATCACTTAGCTTGTTCAGCTTAGAGGAAAAAGGCTGAGGGGAGACCTCAGCATCATTGCAGTCTATGACTTCCTCAAGTGAGGCGGCAGAGGTGAGATGCTGATTTCTCTCTGGTCACCATCAATAAGACACGAGGAAATGGAGTGGAGCTGTGTCAGGGGAAGTTCAGACTGGACATGAGGAAACAGAATGAAGCTGCATCAGGGGAAATTCAGATTGGACATTAGGAAAAGATTCCTCACTGAGGGGGTGGCTGGGAACTGGAAGAGGCTCCCCAGGGAAGTGGCTGCAGCACGCCTGACAGACTACAAGGAGCATCTGGACAACACTCTTAGTTATATGATGACTAAGGTAGTTCTGAAGGAAGCAGGAGTTGAACACTATGATCTTTACTAGTCCCTTCCAACTGCAGACAATAATATGGTTCTGTAATTGCTCTATCCATATGTAAAACCACTGCACATCACATGACAACATCTGGGGAAAGAAATCAAATGTCATGGGTTCTTGTTATTAATCGCAATCACAAATTGTTTTTATACCAAGCGTTTTGGGTTCTAATAATTTTGTTGACATCTGTTAAGAACACGATAGTTACACATGAATAACTATTAAGAATTCATTCCATGTACGGTGTTAATAATTGGAGGGATCAGTTGACCATAACAGATTAACAATGCAATTCAGCACTAATCAAGCATTTATATGTATAAACACTTCCTCAGAAACTGCTGACTAAAAGATCACTAAAACTAAAGAAAAAAAATTGTTTCTGAAAATAAAACTTACTATCAGCAGGATTCTTATTCCTGCTAAAAAATTCTCAGCAGAGCTCCACTTAGACATGTTTATTTCCAGGAGTACAAATTCAGATGTGCAGACTTATCCCTTTTAAGTATACACTATTTTCAAGTCAGCAATTTAAAAGAGATAAGTAGTCTCAGGAATCTCATCCTTAAACTGAAAGTTCTTAAGCAAGTTAATAGGGTAATGAAAAATTCTAACATTCCTATGAGAGGAGTCATATTTTATTCCTAGAAAATTGGAAATTAACATACTGTACCCTTTTGCGTTTTAAAGTGACTTCTATGGTCTACAGAAATACTCCTATTAATTTGATTTTGCATTAAAAAGAGAATAAATATAACACCTTACTGAATGTTGACACAAGACTTCAATGCATTGGTAAGAAATATGTCTGCTTGGACATACATTCTCACTGGTGAAGTGTTCTACTCATAGTAAATTTTACACTTGCATTACATTAATCTTCTTTAAATGGTATCTTGTAATTTTTTCTCATTCCAAATACATAAATTCTAAGATAGTTCTACATTTTTCACTAGTTTCTCCTAAACCCATCTTTGGATGTTAAATGTCTTTCAAAACTAGCAATTATTTTGCTTTATAAGCTACCCATTAAAATAGGGTTTTGGCATTTTCACTTTCAAAAATCCTCATACATTCCTAAACTGTCACAGCAGTTTTAAATACATTGCAACAGCATACAATTTGACTATTAAATATAGTAGATTTGAAGAAATGTGCATATTTCAGAGAAAGAAAAAAAAAAAAAAAAGACATATTCATTATGGATACACTTAAGTTTTGTAACTATAACAAATGTCCATCCTGTAAAAGCCATAAAAATCACTCCTAGAATCTAATTTCAGTTACCTTATAAATGCAGGTTTTCCCTAACAGCAGTAATGAACTGGTGAAATACACCAAAAAGAGCCCATTGCACTGAACACTTCTGTAACAGCACTGAAAATACAGAGCGGAACAAGAATACCACACACAAAGGTATTTAAATAAATAGTACTTCCTGTTCTTCAAAACACATGTAGGCTAAGCATTCCCAGATACCTTTGCGTTGATTTTTCTACTAGAGAGCTGATTCTAAATTAAGGACTAAGTATGCATACAGACTGGAGTGAGATGTCGAGAGCAATCAATCAGCATCAATCTTCTCATACAAGCACAGAGCTGAAAGCTTTGACTTTAAGTCAAAGCTCATTTATAGCATAGAAAACCAAGGGCCCATTCACACAAAATGCTAGAGCTTTTATTATTTGCCAAATTTACTATCCTAATTTTCTCCAGCAGATGAGTTCTGCAGCATAAACTTGTACTCTTTACAGAGTATTAGAGAAAGAGCCTCCTAGTCTTTTGTTTCAAGTACTTATCCTAGATGGCTTATGAGTACTTGCAAGAGTTAGAAACATTCTTCCCATTCTTTCAGACAACCAACAAGATGTGCACCATGCTGCACTAGGAGGTGCTTTCTTTAACAGACACAAGTAAACTAACGCTTCAAATCCTGCAATAACCTCTGATCCATGCTCCTCTATACTTATTATCCATGTGGCTGCTAGACAGGAAAATAGCTCTACCTCTTCCCTCAAATGCTATATGACTGTAATCTTTCACTAAAAAATAGAAACCAAGCAAAAGAGGAATGATGAGGCTCTCTTCTTTTTCCTCTCCAGTGTTCTTTTTCTCCATTTGTATAGTATTTTCACAGGTAAGACTGACCATAAAACAACTATTATTTTTAAATCATTCTAAGTGGATGGCCTTGTTACTTTAACTGAATCACAAGGAATGGTATCTCTGGCCATAATCATTTTCTGTGGCTTTCTCCACCCATTAAAAATCAGAACAAAATACAGAATCCAACCATTGCTTCCACTTGGATGCTATACAACCTCTTTTTCTCAACTTTTTTTTTTTTTTGAAGGACTTTGGTTACAATTTTTTTTAATCAAAAAAAAAAATAAAATTAAGTGATCTACCTATACCAACAGAAGTTAGTTATCCATGGCTTTGTATCCTCTACTTAGACAAAATTCCCACAAAATCATTAACTTTCTTGAAAAGAAGTTGTTACACAAGAAAGCTGGCACGGCTTGTTTCTTCTTTTAAAGTGCACAGTATCTATCAATTATCTAATTTTTATGTAACTCTTACAATTTTTCTTTTAGCTATGCTTAGCTCATACCCTCTCCCTTAGTGATAAATGTAACATTGAACTCTATTTTCAACTGCAATTACAAAGTGAGCAAAGCACACCTTCTAAGGCAGGACCAGTGACTGCCACCATAACAAGGATTTTGAAGCATTTTTTGAGTGCTGAAGCATAGGTTGACAGCAGTCTATCAAAACCATGACTAGTACATTATCCTCTAATTTAAGATGCCAAATACAGCTATCCCAAAATGCACAAGGACAAATGCACAAGTATAAAATTTCAAACCTGCACACAAACTAGGAAAAATAAAAATATATGAACAAGAATGCAAAAGGAAATCTATTTTCTATATCTAAGAGCTTTCCACTGTATTTGAAGGAAAGTAATTTAAAATATGTAATCTTAAAATGAATTTTAATTATTTCACAATGTAAACAGAAGAGGTGGACTTGCTTGTGTTAAGAACAGAATGACAGTATAAATAAAACAATCACTGTATTCGAATCTTTAAAATAGATTATGCAGTTTAGACATGAAGACACTGTCTACTTTTGATCATTTTTAATAAGATATCATTTTTAAATAGAGTAATATTCAATTTTACTATAAAGTAATTTTTATTGAAAGAATATGCCTTAAACGTTAACTGGATGTTAAGATACAGGAATTTGCAAAAAAAAAAATTTACAACAAAAACTGATGTCTGTGATAATGTGCTGGTGTGACTAAAAGCTACACCAGAAATTTTAATAGGATAAGCACAGAATTAACTACTGGGCTTTAAAAATTGGGTAGCACTGAGCTCCTAATCACAAGCACCACTAACTTTAGTTTTAAAATTTAGCAGCAGAAAAATAGAATTTCATCAACTAGACAGAATTTCTTTTCTATGCAACAGCTTACATTCAGGTAACACTAAATGAAGACCAGGTAATATTTATGATGTTATCCTTTTAAAAGTAACATAACACAGAAAATAACATTTATGTCAACTTCATTGCTTGCTATTCAGCAAAATCTTGGTGGCAATCTAAAATACAAATAGGCACAATTTACAAACATGGCAGTAAAACACTTCCAAATCCTTTATCAACCTCATTCCAGCATTGTAACATAATAATCAAAATCAATATTTTGTATGATATAAACTGATATTGAAGGCAGATGACATAGTTCGACATTGCAAAATATATTAGAAACAGAATACTAAGGATGTAGCAGTACAAGGCAACAAGAAAGTAAAGCATGAAATATATCTCACAGTAACTTTTCTTGCTAAAACCCCTTCTTCATCAACAACAGCATTTCATATTTATACATCATATCAACCCGAGTTCTGGCATTATTTACATAATTATGGAATTTGGCTCATTATATTTAATGTTGCTACCAAGGAGGGTTTTCACCTTTTAATTTTTTCTCATTATGACGTCAGCTTTCTTTCTGCTTTTCAATCCCTTACTGTCCTGAAAATACCTGTAAATTGCCAATATGTCTCCATTTTTCCACAGATACACATCACTACATTTTCACTGACCACATTAGACATTATTGTAAAATTGATTTCTACTCATATTGCAGTCATACCTTCATAATGTTTTGTAGGATTACTTATAATCTATATAGCCACTAGCACCAGGATCTGGGATCATGGCACTGATGAAATTAATTTGCATTCAAGTAAACCATGAAATTCACCTCTGAAGTTCTGTAATGAAGGACTGTATTCAGGTTTTTCACATACTCACAAACCACATCACTAATGTGCACTTCCTACATGCAACTGAGTGTTGAGAGATGAATGAGTGCAGAGGTTTACAGGGAATTGGAACTCTATTTAAAGCCTCTTACTAATTAGCTCAGTGACTAAACCCTCATTCAGGTGAAGATAAATTATGGCTATTCTTTTAGAACAACTCTTTAGGTAGACAGTAACAGATTTTTTTTTCGCTAATCCAGATCTTTTTGCTTTGCAACTATAACATTTACAAAATTGCAGTCCTAAGTGACATAAAAGGATATTTTTCATATGCTTTGACTGAATTCAGACATCTAACTGGTCAGGAGAGATGACCGAAAATAAAAAAACTTGCCAAATCTCAGTGTTACTGCTTAGATCACAACATTGGGTAGTGTGCAGTATAAGAGTTAGTATAACTCTACACTGATGAGCAGTAAAAAGCAGCTATATTAAAACTTGTTTCTTGTGAACTGTTCAGTTTCTGCAAGCCATCATGTCCTTGCTACTGTGCTAGCTAGATTGAAGTTAGTACATTCAATCCCACTTGGATTGTAGCACAGCCTAGAAACAAAGACTGCTCCTGGAAATACTTTTCAATTTTGAGCCCACAGTATTTCCCTTCAGAGTCTAAGAGAGTCAGTGTCCCATCAGCTGCATTGCAGGAAATAACATGAGCTATATTTAATGATACATAGAAAATAGTCATTGGATTTTAAGTCTTGGCATAGAAATTATTAAGTTCTAGTAATAAAACATGGGCTACATAGTAATAGCTCTACATTAAATTACTGTCAGTATAAAATAGAGTATTGACTCTGAAGAATTATTCAATAGTTTAGGGTCTGGTAAAGGTCTAGGTATAATAACACAGAGCTCAACATTACTATATGTGCTGATCCTTGAAACCAGTAAAAGTATAAACCCAGATGAAGATTAGTTTATGGAGAATAATGTGAAACAAATTATATGCTATTCCCCTCACCCATATGATTGAAAATTATTTCAGAAACCTGCAATGAAGGAGTTTCTTAATCTGTCCTGTTCAATCCATTCTGTTCAAAAGAAAAACAGCTTAATGATTAATCCTTCCAGGCTGATTTAGTGCCGGTCCTGAGTTTTACCAACTGCCTAACATTCCTTTATTGAATTCAGTTTTTTGAAGGGAAAACAGAGGAACATCCTCTGTTGCTACACTCCTTTGCTGTTTCTGGTGTTACATCTCGCATTCCTTGATACAAACAAGACCACAGCTCACAGCCAGTGTATTGCTAAAGCTCAAATGCTCTATGTGGCAACTGAAGAAATTAGAGGTGTCCACTCTGAACAAAGCATTTTGAAAGGGGAATTGTTTTTTTTCTCCCTGGAAGTTACACAATTTTTCTCCAACTCCAATCATAAGCTCAAAGACAGCCATAGGGGTTCAAGAGAGCTGTGAAACCTTGAGAGACCACTAGTCATGCATACAATTTTGAGCTAAACTGCTTTACTCCCTAAAAACCACCGAACAATTTCTAGAACTCATAAGGTCAAACTGCATGTGGGGAGGTCAGGAGGGAGCATTTATGACTGACTACACTTTGTTCTATTTACAAGGTATAACATAAACACATTTTAAATTCCATGACTACAGATGCATTATACAAAAAATTTCAATACCTGGGAATATTTTGAGAGATCATAACCATGTTCAAATATTCATAGCTATAGACTAACATATATATGTATATATATTTAAATGTCAAGATTCTAGCACCTAAGACATTTCAAATATTAACTATTTAAAGATATTAATATAAAACATTTGACTTCCAGATTTTACTGAGTTCCTTTTTTATTACTACCTAAAAGTAGTACTCATCCTAGGTCAAAACTATTTATGAACTACAGTAAAATGAATGGTTTTATTCTCAATACTTTCCACACAAATAAATTTTTACATATATGTACACAAAATATCATAAAGCCTGTGTTCTGTATGCTGCTAGAAAAGCATATCTCATCATCACTAACAAGGTTACTTTAATAAAAAACGGCTTATCTGGGTATGCAGTATTAAAGAGATTCAAAATGATAGATAGTAAAATAAATCACTGCAAAGGAAGAGTAAAGATTAAAATACTGAAACTTAAGAAAGGAATATCAAAGTTGATTCAGAATCCCATTTATGAACCTCATCTACCCTGAATAAGACCGAATTTCAAGAATTACACAAAAGCAAGTATAAAATCTGCCTGCACTATATAAATTATGTGTATTTACTTATACTGCATATTTAGTATTCATCAGGAGCATGCTTACAGGACAGGACACTTACCTGATACAACTTCAGGAGCTTTGAAATTAAAAAAATAACTAAAGACTGGAATTCAACAATGAGAAGGCTAATGGAGAGCACAGTACCCAGCTTCCAAACTAGCCTAAATATCTCTCTTCTTCATGAACAAATTTGTTTTGCAACATTTCAGGGAAACAAAACCTACAGTTTTAATGACCTTTATAAGTGGTAGATTCTATTTAGGGATGGAAGTTCCACATATGACTATCTCAAAATCATATCCTTGATACTTCATATTGAAAGAAATTCTAAAAGCAAATAGTGGGATTTGAGACTACCATGTCAACAGTATTAAATTTATATTTGATGCTATTAAAAAAAAAATGCAACTTCATCAGCATTTCTTGTATGGATTTGGCAAATATATAGTTATAATTAAGAATAAAGCTCATTAATTCTATTTTTCAGAAGATTTTTTGATTCATAAAAGAATAGAAACTTCTTAAACAGGTGGATTAGTTAGCAAGAACTTCATAGATGTCTGCTTACTCTAGATTCTTTTGTTTAGTTAGACTGTTCCATTTGATTTTACCAACATATTATTTTATCAACATTGCTAATGAAACTTACTAGTTAGACATGATTTCAGAGATAGGACATCTATCTATTAGAATATATATATATCTATATTAAAAATTATTCTTACCAAGATGACTTGAAAAAGAACTGGAAAAAGATGGATTTCTTCCATGAAGCTGCAAAAACATATTTTAAGATTTATTTAAAAACAGAAGAAGTGAATTCTTATTTAACACACTAAACTCACAAGAGGAACAGAGCAGTAGAATAGCTGTTGCCAAGATCCACGACCCAGAACCTTAGCCTTTGACTAGCTCTCAACAAAAATAACCTCCTTTCAGACATTAAACAGAAAAAGCAATGTTATACTGCTTTGGAAATTACTTCCAGGTCTGCTTTCAAGTGGGTAGAACAGTAATTAATTTAGCATATTTTAATGGCAGTAATTAATAAAACACTGCAACTACAGCACCACACATACTATGAAACAGAGTGCACCATTAAGTGTTTGAATTAATAGACTCAGCACACACAATGAAATTATAAATATGGTGTGTTTTTTTTAAAGAATGCCATGTTAACTAACTTCTTGGGTTTAACATATGATACTTTTCTCAGACCCTTGAAAATGCTGAGCAGTAGTGGCCCAAAATAAATCACCTATATTCTCCTGCATTTCAAAAGCAGACAAAACCCAGCATATATATGCTTAAAGAAAGAATATTCTCAAAAATCAGTAATACTTTATATTAATGCAGTGTTTTCTATTCTTAGAGCACAAAGCACTGTATTGGTAAAGCATGTGTGTCTCACACACAATGAAGACATATGAGTCATGTTATTACATGCTTTTTACTGTATTATATTGTCTAATTGCAATGATTGTAACCTTTTCTTACCCATTATACTAAATGCCTATTCACCAAACACTGCAGAGAACACCCTATTGCACATTTAAAAAATTTTTCTTGTGTCACCATAATGTCACTGAAATGCTTCATAAACAATTGGTTTAGCTGTGTGACACAGCAAAGATAAGACCGAATTAAGAAGCCCATGTAATAAATGCGGAATTCAAACACAGAGGGCATGTCTGGGATCTCAGTGTACAACACTACAAAATTGTCTTGCCTGGAGTACATCAGTTAAAAATACAAAGTTATATTACACAGTTCACTGTGAATAAACAGGAATTATATTTGACTAAAATAAGTATCTAATTTCATGTTTGAAGCTTTACTGTGTAAAATTCTAGAATGGCTTCTGGTAAAACAATAATCAGATTAATTCTGTTTGGTAAACTATTTGTTAAAAAGTGCTGCGTTCTGGGGCTGCAGGATCATCTCCAGGCAGGCTACACTTACCAGTGACCAACATGGGACACCAATGAGATGGGCTTCTGCTCAGGAAACCATTTATCCAGCACAGGAACCAACTCAGCTTAGACCCAGAGACAGAGAGCCCCAGACAGAGGCTGGGTGATGTGTTTTGTGGGACAGAGCCAGGGTGGAGTTTCAGGTTGGGGACTAATAGGGACAGAGTAAGGGAGAAACCCCAGGGGCTCAAAGCCAATCAGAACACCCTGGGCTGCCACTCCATGAGGGGTCCAGGGTGGAGAAATTCCTCCTGGGCTCACAGGGCCCATCCCCCGAGGCAGAGGAATGGAATCCACTCTTCCCGAGCTTTAAAGCTATGCCTCTCACTTTAATAATGCTTATCTGAAACTAAATCTTTGCCTCCCTAGGCAGGGGGCACCTCACAAAAAAGAACTTCTATATACCTAAAATCACATAGTTCCATTTAAGAGTTTAATTCATGTCCAATAAGATAAGAGGAGAAGGTGTTATTTTTATGGATAGTATAAGCTAAAATACTGGACATGAACTGAAGCAGCTAAAAGGTATTTCATATTCTCCTTTATGAACTTAATGAAAAAAATCTGAGGGGGTTAGAACACACATCCAAAGGTTATAAAAGAAATGCTTAATTTAGATTAATGCCATCCGTAAGAGTCCTGGCTGTTCACATTTGCTGGAATCATGTCTTCTAAAGGAAATACAATAAGGAATGAAAGCCGTGTTAAGAGATCAACAATATCTATGAATAACTCAGAAATACTTCTAAGTAATGCAGATATATGCATTATGTATGAATAATGGTTTACTTTTTCATACTGTTTTTCTATTTCTCTGATCCTTGCCCTCACCTAAATAATGATAATGTAATAATGATTTTATGGTAGAGAAACCATATGATTCAAGGGTGGGAGTAAGATCTGTTGCATTGTACAGCACTGGCATGTGGACTTGGAGACAAGTAAAACACATCCACTAAACTGTTCAAAACATAAAAAACCAGTATCATTTTATGCACCCACATACAGACATTTAACAAAACTAAGTAACAGCCTTGTTCAAACAAAGGTACTCATTTTTTCTTGCATACAGAAATGTTATCCTCAACAGAGTGAAAAGAGTTTTGGTAAGGAAAGAAACTCATTATTTCTAAGTTTAGAAGCTTAAATTTAAGGACTATTTCTCTTCTTATTAAATTGGGGAATTTTTTTTTCATATGCAATGGAAAAAAGTTACTTTCATAGGGCAGGAGAACATGAAAGCTAATCTCCTCTCGGCCATCTAATAATCCTTAAATAGACAGATACGGCAGCTTGGACACAGCCAGGTCATAAGAGAGTCCCAGGATTACAGATAGGAAGACTTATTATATTTGAGGTTCATTTCCAGAGCCAAATCTACTAGTTAAATTAAAAGCACAGTCCATGCCTGCAAAACAGAATTTTGCTGATGTAGATATTACAATACTGAATGTAAAGAAAGTCATTTAAACACCACAGACTCCCAAAAAGAGCAGCTACTGTAACAGAAATCATACTGACAAAATGAAGTTTTGCCAGTACAAGCCTACTTATGCTTAGGGCTTATTGGAATTACTTACCCCAGCAAAAGCTGCTTGCTTTGCTACATAAGCAGCATTTAAACTGTGAACACATTAGCAGTAAAATACAATCAAATACCAAGAATAGCTAAGCAATCCTAGTTTAGGTAAATTATGAAACAATTGTTTTCAAACACTGGAAGCAGTCACGATTATTACAGCATTACAAAGTCAGCTATACTTTTTGCTGAGATAAGCTAAGACAGAACTAGCGCCAATAGGTCTGTTCTTAAAGGTCACCTGCCAACCTTTATGTTTGAAACAATAAAAAGCTGCAGCCTTGAAAGAAAATTATACACATAACTTAGCTAAAGCATAAAGTCACATCAAGCACTGCATTAAGACAAAGCTTAAAGCTGATTTACCCCAACTTTGCATATATGTGCTCAAGCAAGAGAGTGACTTTATCACACTCTTCATTGCTGTTTTACATAGTTTTATGTATTGGAACTTAAGACAATAGGAATTGTCTTAAAGCTGGTAAAGGAGGAGTTTAGCTATGGGATTTGTTTCATAGAATGTCCATATTCTAAACCACAAGTATTTTTGTTCTTCATAGACTGTTACATAATTTATATTAAATTAGATCCTACCCTGTTTAGAAAACATAGAGAATCATCGTGATATGCACATGCAAATCATAATACTAAATAAAAATACTATCTATTTCCATCTCATTTAAATCTATATATAAATAAATACTGCTGGCTCAAAAGAACTGGTGATCTGATTTTAAAAGACTTGCTATCAGTACAATCTGAATTTTTAATATACTAACAATTTTCAGAATGAGACTGTGCCTTCAATTTTGCTTTCCAACAATATGTGAGATCTGTTTTTCTAAGAAATCCTAAAGTCCATTCTTGAAAAACAAAAATCTACTGCACAACACTAAGAACAAAAGGCTTTTTTTACAGGTTTGATACCTTAAAAAATTAAATGACAAAAAAAGTGATGTTATCAGAGAGCCATTTTAGAGAAAAGTTGGATGGGGAGGTGTGGAAATCTGGTAATTGCAGACATTCTAAGCTGAACAAATGAGTAGAAATTATTCTGCAGAACTGAACTGGTGGATATGCACAAAGCAAGTACCAAGACATTCATTTCAAAGGGATGAAATGTCAAATCTATGACAGATTTTTGAGCCCTACTAAGGGCTCTTAAAAAATAGTCATGACTGTTCAGATTGCAAAGGCTGTGGGAGACAGCTAAAGGAGAAAATATTCCAGAAATTTATGAAGTAGTGTGATTCTTTTTAACTGTAAGATAATGGTGCAAAATTAAGTAGCAAGTGATCAGCTCAGACAAAGAAATACAAAGAAAACACCTGAAGATGATAAATATTTATATACATGTGGCTATGTTAGAGAAAAACTGTGTATGATGGAAGTGACTTGTGAAATAGCTCTTTCAGTCCACATAAATGAAGATTACTCCTTAATAGCTACCATCTACAGAACACCACATCATCTTATATGGGTTCTGGAAGAAAACCTCATAGGTGGCTGAGAAAGAAAGGTGGCTCCAGAAAATATTTCCACAGTCTTGACTCCTTCCTGTAATCTTCTCTGGGCACCTACTATTGAACACAAGAGAATGGACTGGACAGTGGTTTAGATTTGTTTCATGCTGTACCAATGATACATGGCAGGACTGAATTCACTTAAGTCTGCAGCTCTAGCTGTAGCAATCCAACCAGCTGACTCTCCATTTGTTACTTATATTCAGAAAGCCAAAAATTCACTATTGAAAGTAAAAGTAGCCAAGAATGAATGGTATTTGCTCCTTTTTAATGCTTTACATTATTTGAAACTTCCAACGTGACTATTTTCAAAAATTCACTTAACAGTAACATCAAATATTTGTCTCACATTTTTACAAGTTAGACATTCAGTAATTGATCAGCAACACGAAAGAGGAAACAAAATTACAGGTTTAAGGTTAATAGCTTATTTCTTTACTAAAAGGGAGCTTTTATAAAATGTAACACTAGGAATTGTGTTTTACATTAAAAATGGTGATTAGTATTACAGTCTGTACATGACTAGACTGTGAGAACTCCCTTGCAATAATGAACTCTGACCACTGCCTTTGATTTGAATTACAATGATGTGCAACTTGACAACAGTGTTATTAGCTGACACAAAACTTAACATTTCAAGAGTCTGTTTCTGGGCAAGTCCTCCTGCCTGATGTTTTTTGACAAAGCAGCATAGATGCAAACATTACACCAAACAATAGGAACAGCAAGCTCATAAAAATTCTCTGCTGTTTTATATTACCATTACTTCTCTAAAAGGAAAATCAGGATTTTTACAACTCAATTTCCATAGATATGAAACGAGCATAATCAAAATCAAAATCAGGTTCTAAATCTACATAAACATTCCCTAAAGTTCTAATAAAACAGTTTCATCCTCTGGCAATCTCCCTAAATCCATCTGGATTGTGATTTTCTCACTAATGTTGTACTCCTCTAACATGTAATTCTACTGTTCAGTTAAGCTGGACTAGGCCCTAAGGCTTACCTGCTATCAGAACTACTCAATTTTATTTTATCCATATTCATTATAGAAAATAAAACAACACATAAAAACAGAAAAGTAATTTAGAAGGAGATAAGCCTACTTTTTAAAGTGAGCATTTCAACATTAAACTAGGAAATTAAAATGACTAATGAGAAAAACAGAGTGATTTTAAAGCAATTAATATAAGACCACATTAATCAAGGAAAGCACTAAAGCACTAGTCCTCTAGTATAATGGCAAAGAAACATACATCAGGTTCAAAGACAATCTATGCATAACACCAACAAATTAACTGAATCACTGTTCTAGCAATTAAAAACACCACACTGAACTCCAAAGAGTTTGGGTTTGGTTCTGTTTGGGGTTTTTTACAGTTTGTTTTTTGAAATCCAGGGCAAAGATTTTAGACCATTTCAGAATATAGTGGAACATAACTAAACAGTGATGTAGATCATAATTGTGTATGAAAAGATGATCAAGTTATAGCTAACACACCCTATGTGCTTTTTATGGTCTTTAATAGATAATGCATAGGTACAAAAAGCATAAACTAAGTTTGAAAATTGGCGAATTCTTGTGTGATTCCAAAGACACTATGACAGTTACTTCGATTAGACAAGACAACATGCTGCAACATATGAAGTTGATCCATCTATCATCCTCATAGGTAGATTTAGAAGCATTTAGAAGCAGCAGATTTTTTTTATTGTTGATCTTCAGAACCTTCCTGTTTTGGTTTCTGATGCTTTTTCCTCTTTTTTTTACTGCAGCTAAATGTTTGTCTGGAAAATTAATTTTTAAGGAGAGGAGGTGAAAAAGGTTACTTCATTTGGTCCCCTGTCCTTCATCATACATCTAAGAAGGGTGCCTTACTATTAGTTTTTAGTTAGGTGTTTCTCCCTCAGGAAATGACCTTAATAGAATACTGGAATGTGTCCCACTTCCATGATCATTATCTGATGCAATATCTGACATTACTTCCACTTCTATTCTATTACCTTTACTGTCTCCCTTGCAACCAAAATTGTCTATTTTAGCAACCCATAAAATTTAGACTCCATAATTTAGAAGGTTTAGCTTTCAGACGCATATATTAATGTCACCAAATGCTATGAGTTTCTGACTAAAGGTAGGCCAAGTAGCTGCCTAAGAGAGCACACAGCTACATTTCATAAGGTTCTTTGTAAAGTCAAAAGGCAGCTTAAGAATCATGACCCAGTAAAAGTTTCCGGGACTAGCACAGTATAGATTCTATTACAACAGTCAAAACATTTAAGAGCAGCTAATTGGTATATCATATAGGTATGGGCATATCTTAGTTTTAAGAGAAACTAAGAAATTCACATAAACTCCTCACTACTAGGAAAAAAAACCCCAGCAATCTGATCATTACAGACCACAGCAAAGAGCATAAAAGAAACAACAAAAAAAAACCCTACACTTTTACAAGATTATGTCTGACTTCCTATCCATGCATATAACTTACACATTTAGGTGGTATAATTTTTTTGTGTGTATATGCACAAAAGGACAAGTTACATATTATACTGTTCTTTCTAAATGCAGACTTTGCATAGTTAAATCACACCTCAGCCTACTGCAGACATTTGCTCCCACTGTGAGTTCTATTCATCCAAAAACACTTTACACAGGTAGAGTTCACCAAGAGCAATTAACACAAAGGGAAAGACTAACACAGATTTACAGTTGTCTGGAAATTAATCATTAATTGAAGCTACAACTTTCCTTAATATCTGTGATTTCTTTTGAAATCAGTAGTCTCAATATAGCTAAATATGAACTCTGCTATTAATTCTTACACTGGTTTTAATGTTCACAATCTTTCTTTATCACAAAACACTAAAAATTCTTGACGACAAGGCAATAGGTATTTGGGAGAGCCACAACAGAATACTACTAAAAGGTTTAAAGCCAGACTACTTGCTCTGAGCCAAGTATAAAACAGGCAACTGATGGACAAATTCGGTTCAAAGCTTACTCTTCCAATATCTGCTATTTTCTTAGTAAACAAACTCTAAGTGAAGCTGTATCAGATGGCAATTGGGTGATGTAAACGCAGGTACAAAAGGGTACCTGATTCAATTATACTGTAAGCCATTCAGGTCAAAACAGACAAGAAAACACTTATCCTTTTCTGAAACTGGATTTTCTTCCCATGGATGCCCATAGGATCTGATGTCCAAATAATTAAAAGTGTCCCCAGAAACACATTAAAGTTGGGGTTTTTTACAGCTACCATCCTACACAAGAGAGAACTTACATTGGTGAGAGATCTAATTCTGTAACACACTAATGGGATATCAGTAGAGTTTTTCACTGCTAAATTGAAAAGCAATGGAGTGGAAGAGCTCCCACAACAGAGAATGTTAAAAATTACCTCAACAGTGGAGCAATGGCAAAGAGTACAAAGTATTTTTTGTATTATAAACTACTAATTAAAGGAACTTGAAAAACATATTGTAACTACATTATTTTATCATAAGCTTAAAAAACATCAAAAATATAATTGTATTTGAATATCTGTGTCTATGCCATATATAACAAACAACCTGTAATAGAAAACAGAAATGTGCAAAAGTAATCGGAAGAAGATGGAATGTCTTTCCTCTAATATCACAATTTAGCTAATTTACAGTATCAGCTATGAAAAAAGGAAACAAAAAAATGGAGTACATTTGTCTCCTTTCAAGTGCTAAAATAAGAACTGCTCAAATGCAGATGCCTCTATCAGGGAGCAAACAGGTAAAACCTGAGCTGACAGTAAGAAGAGTGAGATGCAAGAAAATCAGTAGAATTAATTAAGAGCAAGAAAGTGAGAATCTGTTAGCTGAACATGTCTAAGAACAAGCTTTCATATGGAACAAACTAAATAAAAGCACACTAGCCCTTGTCCTCCTTCCAATTCACCCTTTATTTCAAAATAGTATTATTAATAACTATTTTCAAAAGACATTGCAACAGCAAGACAGATACTAATTTAAAATTTTGCCATTTTACAATCTTTTTGCTACTACCACTTTTATTCATTTAAAATTGCAGGAAAAAGCATTCATCCTTGAAAGCCAGGCATTGTGGATAAAAGGTAAGCTTGAAGAAGCCACAGAGACTCAATGCAGCGATTCCCATCACCATCGGTATCATCAATACTAAAATGCAGTAGAGTTTTTTCCACAAATAACAAGTTAAATCCCACAGGATTTGTGTCCAGTGATATTTATTTACTCCCCATCACAGTTTTTGGAGCTACTTTCCATCTGTCTAATGAAAGGAGCAAAGAGAGCATACACCTTGAGTAATTTTGAGCTTCATAAATACTTACTAATTACTCATTGAACCAAAACAGAACCAATTGTGATATAGTATTTACTATGGCATGTACCTGGTTTCTTTGTTCACCAGCAATTTGTATGAATATGAATATATTATTCACCTCCCTTGTGCTTTTGAAACATTGGCTACTTCCTGCAAAATTTATTGGGAAGCCAAAGAATAAGGGAAAAGATAAACCAAGGGAATTGCCTAAACTGTGCTCCTTTAGAAACCCAGCCAAACAAATGATTTAGTGAAAGCAAAAGAGGACCTGTAAAGAATGTGCGAAACACAACAATTATAGATGGGTTATAATCTGGAATCTGACAGCCAGTCCTTAAATATGAGTGCTGGACACACTGGTATTTCAAATTATTAATAGTTCATTAAATATTTGCAGCTGCTCTTTAATAATATTAAGAAAAAAATTCCAGTGTGATGTCAGATGACCATGAGGATGAACGTGCATCCACAATCTACCTATGTTGGTAGATTGTGCCATACATAATGCCAAATACTTATGATTTCTCAAGTGAAGCAAATTGAATACAGAGAGAAAATGTGCTACTAATATAACCAGCATTTTGGTTACAGAAGTATTTTTCTTAACTCTTAAAGTTCTAGAATAACTGTGGGTTAAATCTAAAAATGGAAAGCTGTTCTCTTTGTTTCTAGAATATGTAAAATCCTACACTAGCATGAACAGCTTCTTTATAATGAAAACTGTTTTATACAATTCAAAACATTTAAAATCTCAAGCCACTCTATTTCCTAGTTAATTTGTAGTCTACTTAGTATATTAAAGCACCATTCCCAGTAGCATCATAAAAGATTAAAAGAGGATGTTTCATCTTTTGTAATAAAAAGTGGGAAAACAAATTAAATTTCCTTATGGTTCTTTTTTTCTCTTGTGCTGATTCCAATCAATCAAAGAAAGACAGTACAATGCTCAGCAACCTCTGAGCCATAACACTATCAGACACCACAAATAGACAATGGCCAATGACAAGAATAATCACATTTTTGGGGTACATCCAGGAAGACAGATCCTTCCTTGCTATGATCAACTCACACAGTTTAAGTTGTATGATACAGTTTTGGGTTTTTTTTCTGTCCATCACAGTCTAAATTTTGGAACAAGAAGGAAGAGATATTAAGATACTTCTAAACATATTGAGTCTACCTATAGCAAAAATTAAAATCCATATTTAGGAATTTTAAGGGTAGATATATTTGCAGGAGAACTGACCAGCTTTCAAGTGAATTGACTGGTGGAAATATTTAACAAACACATCACCTTTGTCCACAAATACATTTAGCTGAACACCAATTTTGATAATATTTTAGGATTGGTTTGGGGTTTTTGTACATTTTAAAAGATAATTTTAATGTTAAAATTCTTCCAATTTTGTCTTTAATGTTTCATTGGCTAAATCCACATAAAATAACCAGGATCATATAATATTAATACAAAAGATATGTTCTATAACTAACATTCTCCAATGATTTTTCTAAATCATAGTGCTAGTCAAAGTAGTACAATAGTGAGATCTGCTAATTCCTAATAGGAAAGGAGAAATTGAAACAGAAGGAAGACAGAACAACAGAGAATATGAAGTTGTATCACCTCACGGAAGCAGGGCTGCGCTCAGTCAGGGCCACCAGCAATTTTAGAGCATACATTGGTACAGGGTCTGGAGCCAGCAGAAGGTGCTCATACCTGAAAGGCAAGGTGGGAAAGGGGCAGGAACAGTGGGGGAAAAAAAGTCAAGAGATACACATCAAAAATTATATTAAAAAATCATTATTTCCCATTTCCAGCCTTTTAACTACAATGGAAATACAAAGCTGTTTCAAATTGTATAAAGCAACAAACAAGACTCACCTAGAAACAGTATTTTAAAATCAGATTAAATTTAAAAGCAGCCAGTTATAAAATATGTAATAATATGCATGCTTCTGTGCATGTGTATATATATGCACATAGATATGTACATATGTAGATGTGCAGGTCATATATATAAAGCATGCATGTTTTATAACTGTAAGTTATAGTAAAATATATTTATAAGATATTCATCTTGTCTACATGCATAAGATTTATTTATTGATCTATACTATTTTATACATAAAAAATCTATTCTTCAAGAGACAAGTAGTAAATGAGCCTCAAAATATCAGGTAGGAGATTTATTGAGTGCTTAGGAAGATGATCAACCAAATTACATTTGATTAAACTCTATATTTTGTATACATAGTTATTTTTCTCAAAACTGAGAGAAACTCACATTAAGGTTTATATTTTATCTCAAATTTCAAAAAACATTGCTTTCACTGCAGCATAATCTATTTCTCCAAGTAATATAGACCAGAAGAATATAAAAGTAGTCCAAAGCAATGTTTATTGAGAGCTGTGAAGGAAAACAAACCAAAAAAAACCTCTTTGAAACATTTCCAAGTATCACCTCATGGAAATCTTGGTAAGGGAAAACAGGCTGCTGAAAAACAAAATGAATCGTGCTGTAGCTACTAACATTCTAGAGATACCCACACAACACACGGGCCTAATTTTACTGTATTTAAACAAAAATGTATGTGGATGGCAGTAGGATACAATAATGGAAGTGAGAAAGATGTAAGCATAGCAAACCGCAGACTTAGCTATGTCAAATCACAGTCTTTGATTTCAACTAGTCCTACTCTGTGGGGTGCCCCTGCCCAGGGAGGCAAACATTTAGTTTTAGATAAAGTGTTCAAGTGAGAGGCATAGCTTTAAAGCCAGGGAAAAGTAAATTCCACTCTCTGCCTTGGGGGATGGGCACAGTGAACCCAGGAAGAATTGCTCCACCATGGACCCCTCATGGAGTGGCAGCCCAGGGTGTTCTGATTGGGTTTGCACCCCTGGGGTTTCTCCCTTACTCTGTCCCTATTAGTCCCTGACCTGAAACTCCACCCTGGCTCTCTAGGTGGAGAAAAACCAAAAACCCATCACCAAGCCTCTGTCTGGGGCTCTCTGTCTCTGAATTTAAGCTGAGTTGGTTCCTGTGTTGGTGACATTCCAGTAACTGGATTCCTGAGCTTAACCAGAGACCCATCTCGTTGCTTTCCCATGTCGGTCACTGGTGGCTGTGCAACCTCCCTGGACAAGACCCAGCTATTGCAGCAGAATGCAACACTACTCCAAATACATGGAAGTAATAGAACTGGAAGTGTAAAACTTAATTTGCAAAAAAACAATGAAGAATTAATCAAGAACAAATGAAAGGCTGAATTGTAACATGGTAGGTTACCATGTTATGAGCAACAAAATGCTTTCACAAAAAGAAAAAACAGTAGTGTTCTGGTAGAGGGAGGGGGAATCATGCAAATCACCAAAAATTTTACTTCACATCTTGAGATCCCTAGTGCTGTCTGAACTGAGGAACCTGGATCACTTCCCACCACCTTCATGCTAGCATGTACCCTACTGTGTGTTGGCTCTTCCCCTCTCTGTAGGCACCACACCTCAGCATTCTGACTTGTGTAGGAAGGAAATCTAGAGGGAGATGCTTTGCTTGCCTGTGACAAGGAGGGACAAGCACGCTAGCCATGCAGCCTTGATGCAGCCTGTGGGAGTGGGAGTTCCTTCACACTCCTACACAAGCACACAGCCTATGGAAAATGTGTCATGGCTACTATACACTTGAATGTGCCACTGTAAGGTTGCAAACCACATTAGAATATCTACAGAATTATCAGTTCTTCAGGTCCTTAGTGGTTAAACTCTCTCTTTCACAAAGAACAGATTCCAGTTCCCCAAAAAAATCCATTTCTCACAGGTCAGTAAAAAGTCTCTTAACAAGAGAATATTGCAATACATTAGTGGACACTGATTCCAAGAGCCCTACATATGAGCAATACATATTCCTACCAAACTTGTAGGAATGGGACTTGTAATTTTATTTTTTTTCAGAGTCCATAACTAAATCTTCTGAAACAATCAAAGATGATATCAGGTGATTCAGGTGCCATAAGTCATCTTTCACTGCATAAGACATGGATTTTAGTCTCCAAAACTGTAATTCCTAACAGTAGCAACAAATGAATCAACCATGCTAGCTTAAAACTCGAACACTTGGCAATATACTTGTTTATATAAACACATCAATATAATCCATTAATAGGGTACACCTTAACAGTTTTAAGCTTTCTAAGTATTACGCTTGAGAGACACTATTATTACTTAGAACACTTAGCATCCTAATTTCTTGAGGTTCAATAAAAAAGTCTCACTTCACTTCCTTTTCCTTGAAACTCTCTTCTGCCCTCCCCCAAGACAATACAAGAAAAGGATATTTCTAAGGGAAGGTGCAGTGATCCATCAAACCAAATACCACATGAGAAAACGCAGATTACTAGAGTCAATGTCTTAGCAATTAATATAAACACATTGCCTGAATAAAGGCCATTAGGTGCTATGAATATATGAATCTTAGAAGGGAAAATACACCATGCTTGAGATACTTTATTAAATGAATGAGTCATCAAATGATTTCACTGCCACTTCATAACACAGAGCAGTTTAGTAACAGAAGCCGTAGAGGGCATTTTATAAGGGTTTTGTGAACTCTGGGTACTACACTCTAAGGAGTTATTTTGTCAATCTTTTATATAAACAACCTTGACAAAAGGACCTAAAGATTAAGGGATGTAGACTCTCTTAAGCTCTTAAAAAAGAATATGATGTCAAGTATCCTGGATTTCATACTTGTAGAACTGGCTTGATAGCCTACTGAGAACAAGCTACATAAACCTTCAAATGAAGTAAAATTTTATTTACACATTTCTCTCTGTTTGCTGATTCTGGCTCAATTTTTAATGACATATAACTAGGAATATTAGGAATTAAAATGAAATAGATCTGATGCTTCAATTTTTGATTAAAAAATCTGTATATAAAGCATTTGCCAGGTATTCA
Source organism: Parus major (assembly GCF_001522545.3). NCBI lineage: Eukaryota > Metazoa > Chordata > Aves > Passeriformes > Paridae > Parus > Parus major. The sequence continues at coordinate 44,424,939 of NC_031769.1, read as the reverse complement.
CTGTCTATAGCTGTAGGTTTCATTTTGGTTATGAAACGTTTAGGAAAATAATCTTTCAATGAACTGAAACTTAATGACACTGTTTCACTCAATTAAATCAAAACCCTATGAGGAAGCTAACTTTGTGATCTGTAGATGCACAAATATTTAATGGAATTACCATTGATAATGCAGAAGATGAGAAAAAGTAGTAATCACTGCCCTCCTGCATTTATCTCAAAATTAAGTCTATTTATATTTTATGCATAGTGACCCACATTCTATTTCAAGAGTCAGTTTTACATTAAAACAAATTGAGAAGGATATTTATAGGAATAAAATATACACACAAATGTGTAAGATCACAATCTTCCTTAAAAAGAACAACATGAAAACTGGATGTCACTACCTTCCATATTCAGCTCTCAGTTCTCAGTAGATTCAAAAGGGGTAGAAATATCTTCTTCCCTCCACAGACTGCCCATGAACAAATGGCCATCACATATCTCTTCTCTTTTGACTGTCCTCCAGCTGAGCCAGATTCTGTCCCATCCCTTACCCAGCAACAGAAAGACTAAACAGTATGAGCCAAAAGCTCTTCAGCCTCCAATGTTCTATCTCAGCTTCAAGAGATTGCAAGTTTTCAAGTAACCCGTATTTCTCAGGATAGAGATTTACATTATCTTTACAAGTAGATTATGCTCTTAGAACCCCTCCCTTCTCATCTCTACTAATGAGATGGGGAAACTGATTCAGGAATTACATAAACCCTGGATCCAAGATTCTGAACTGCTGCAAGACCCTTTGTCATACACCTGCCGCACAGCACATGCTGAGATGGCACAAGCGAAGGCCCCAGCACAGGATCATATTTAATCTCAGGCCGAAAAGCCCTTCCACTCAACTGAGCTAGTAAGTTTGGAGACAGACCTCGATTGGCTGTTTTCCTTCTAATTTGTAATTAGCATGACACATCCCTCCAAACACACATCCCCCAGTTCAATGAGAAACAGTGTATAAGATGGACGAGTGTCTACAAATGGCAAGTTTCAGAGCAAGGACAGAACTCCGTCTCCTTTGACTTCAAGTCTCTTCCCCTGTCTGAAGAAAATTATCTGACAGCTTTTAATAATGCATATACCCTAATTTAAAAATAGTATTTCCAGTTGCCATTCTAATTTGTACTGATACATTCTATATTTCCACAAGGTAAAAAATGTGAAGAAAGGTGTTGGAAATAAATTTCTCTACTGTAAGAACTGTAAGATTTCCATCCAGTTCTCTGTCACAGAGAAAAGTTTAAATAACTTGCATGAATAAAACTTTGGTCCTTAAACTGCAAGAACATTACTCAATTAGCAGAAAAAATCTCATATTTGGAAAAGACACTGGGTTTCTGATCATAATCCAGCATCCATTCCTCCAGCCTTCTTCCATTTATTTAATATAGGGGTGGAAAACTATTTTCTTGCTTAGGGCAGCTAAATATTGGCCATTATTAACTTTTGAGGACCACATAGGAAAATACACTGTAGCATTACTATAATAATGTAAAATACAACTGATGATCCATCATTACTGTACTCATTTCATGTTCCTTCCCTTTACTCACAGATGTTACCAGCTCACAGTCAATGTGTGCATAACACAGAGAGTTCTCTTTACGCTCACCTGAAAGTCAGCATGAAATGAGAGGCCTCATTTGACCATAAACCATGTAAATTAAGTTCCAGACCATATCTGGCCTACAGGCTGTAGTTTCATCTACTCTGCTGTAGGGTTTTTCTGCTGCTTGGGGCAGCAGGAAAGGCCAGCAGTTTAGAGGCAATAACCTCTAGGTGGACCATGAAGGATTAATCCATGATGTACTGTTCTTTTAAAAAAGTGATATGCCATTCCACATGTTTTCAGATCATCTTAAATAAAGGTACAGTATCAAAAAAAACCCCAAAAAGATGTTGTAGTTAGAATGTTCTGATTTTATTAGAAGAACAAAGAGGAGTATTTAAATCACAGCCCAAAAGCTAGAGGGAATGCTGTTTTGCTCTAAGAGTAGCCAGAGGCACAGTATCAGAAATGAGCATCACACAGAAGTTGTGTTTGTGTTGCATACGACAAAATACTAAATAAACTTAGGATGAGATGTTGGGCAAAGAACTCTGGCAGTATTTAATTGCTATTCCCTTTTTGACTTAGTAACTTAACCATAGAAAGGATGGCTAAAACAAATACACTGTCAAAATTGTTTGCGTATCAAGTTATTCCCCATTACAGAAGCAATATTATACTTACTGAGGCAGCAGTAAATCTCTAATGAGAGACAGAAGCTTGTTGTTTGAGTTGAGGCTCTCCACTTTCTCCTCAGCCATGACTTCGTGACTTAAAAGCAGAGATGTGGTTTCTGAGAGCAACCGCAAGCTGAAGAGTCTCCATTCCACTTGAAAATAAAGGTGCCAAGAATGTGACCACACTGAAATATAATTAAAACAAACTGTGGAATTCATGGAAACTGTAGCTGATGTGTCTGTATACTTACCATTCTGACTGTGGACCAAAGAAACAAGTGGTGGGAGGATAGAGTCTTCAACCTAAAACAGAGAATTAGAAAGATGTGGCTTAGATCATTCACAGAGGGAAAAGCTAGAACAGAGATACACTGTAATCTATGTTTATTTTGCTGCTAGAGCCCTTAATCAAAGAATTAAATTATCATGGAAATTCAGGCATAATCACTCTTACAAAGCCACCAAGTTAATTTTTCTCTAGTAAACTGTCACAAAATTACAGACATTAATGTATTTTTACAAAGAAAACAACAGTAACTTTGGTATAATTCACTGACAGGGACTTTTAAAGTACAGAATTCAGTGAAGATGTAAGATATTGAGAAAAAAAGAGTATTAGAGTATCTTAATCCTGATGCTTTAATCCATGAACTAATCATTGAATAGAGTTCAGATAAAAAACAGAATGGCACAGAATTCAAATACATCAGAAAAGATGTACCACCTATAATGAAATATCCCTAAGCTTAATATAGAGTCTTGAAAATATTTTAACTTCTTTTCTTCTGGTAATACACAGTCTTCTACTACAATGCAAATTTACATTATTAAAGAATTGCACTATGAAAAAATATAACCCAGTCAATTTTTTATTGTCCATGAGGATATTGTTACAAATCTGTCATCTATCACAGGACTAGTCAGCTTAACTCCATTTGAAATCAACTCATGATAAACTAGGCTATGACTCAGTTACAAAAATAGTGTATTATTAGTCTTCTCTATAATACAGTTTCTAATTCTTAAATCACTGTTAAAATATCATTTATTTAGATAGGTTTTGGGTTTTGGGGAGAGGATGGATGGACAGCCCTACAATTTTTAAGCATGCATCATGGATCCACACCTTGTCCCAGGAATTACTTACACAAATAAAATTGCTATGTAGAGTCTCACTGCACCATGGATATGATTCGGTGTAACAAGACTGCATTATAATCCCCCATGTGTTTTGTTTCAGTAATTAATATGAGAAGATAAAATTTCCCTAGATACATGCAGCTACTAATAAGAAACATCTATGGAAGTTGAAAGTATGCATGAAAAAGGTCACTAACTGAAGTTAGCCTCTAGCCAGCAATAACTGCAGTTAGCAGCTATTTCACTGCTGGTTGGCAGATTCTGTTAAATCAATCTCTGATATTAAGGGACTCATTTACTTTCGCTTTTCTAATTTCTGAAAAAACTACAACAAAATGCTTTTTGTCAAGTTTCTCATGGGTCTTGGATCTTCAAAGAGACAAGAGCAGTTGTTGGTTGTTGTAAAGTTGTTTATTGCATGAATACATCAGTCTCGAAGGCAAAGAGTTCAGAGTATTAAAGTCTGTGCTAAAAGCTTTCTGGCATAAAGTCTCAATATCCAAGCAGAAGCAGGAGCAGCAGCAGCTCCCTTTTTGTTCTTCTTTCTTGTGTGTTGTCTTTCACCCCAATGCAGGAGGATTTTACTCATATATCATCCAATCAGCTAAAAACAGGATTCTAAAACATTATTCCTGCACCAATCTGAGCTTAATTCTAATGTACGAAAGCAGTGTAAATTCTTACCCAAAATCTATGTATAGAATAGTATCTGTTTATATAAATAGCTCTATCTATTCTATCTAGAAATGCAAGCAATCTTTTGCTATGTTTTTGTTATGTCTGGAGCTAAGTTAATGTTGTAAAAGGTAACACTACTGAACTTTAAAACTAGGCTTTAGGGCTTTTTGCTAGATAACACAGTCTCTTAAGGCACTTAAGATACATTTCTACTTACTTAAAACTAAAACTTACACTCTTACTTCATGTCTGTGACTTAATATATTTTAATTTCTCTAAAGGCTTCAATTCAATCCCTGCATTTTTTTCTCTCTCTGAGGGACTCAGAGAGGCTTCTATTTCACGTGTTCCAACCGCTTTTGTTATAGACTTTCAATAAAAGAAGTAAAAGGATTCTGCTTGAGGTATGGAAGCCAAACTACTCTTCAAGTACAAACAGCCTTTATACCTATATAGATAATGCTATATATCACAGATGTTATGACTTTAGTAACATTTCATAATTTTGAAATATTTCATTGTCTTTTTGGTTAAATAATAAAACTGCACTGCATTCCAATAACTCCATTAGTGCAGGTTTCTAAGCTGTTCTCCAAATGGTAATGTATCACTTATACCAGTGAGGTAAGAAAAAAACTGTATGGACTTAAGGTCTTTCAGTCCAAGAAACCAGTTCAACTACTGTAAAGTTTCTCAAATGAAGCATATATAAGCGGTAAATTAAAGGTGTGAAACAGAAAAGAGGAAAAGAAACAGCTCTTGATTTTCTGAACCAACCTAGAGTGCCTGGATATTATGAATCACTCAACAGCAGGAGCATTGACTCAGGCTTACACCGATTAAGATGGCAGTGTACAACAGTACAATACAACTTCAATTTCTAAAACTTAAAATCTTCTTTCACTTTAATCTAGCATTAACAGCAGTCTTTCCACAATAGTGAATGTAGTTAAGCCAGTCATAAGTATTCTTTAAGATAAATTTATTTTCAATTGTCATTGTAAAGACAAATTGTAAAGATTCTTTAGGCATTAAAAGACCATTGTAGCTTCTTCTGAACTTTTTCTAATACAAACTTCAGTTCTAGTAAACAAACTCTTTAGAAAGGAATTCTCCATAGAAGGTGCTTGCCTCATGTTAGTTCAGTGCAGTGGGGAGATCAACCAAATAAAGCACTGATCCTATGGAAAATTATTTTGTTATGCAAAGGCATATCAGAATGCATATGCTGAAGGGGAAAGCATATATTAAATTTTATATTAACTTTAAATCAGATACTTCCTAACACCACAACCCAAATTCTCTCTCCATGCCATTTGGGTCACTGTTTTTCACTAATGTGTATATAAATTTGTAAACAAGGTATGAACTTTGCACATGATTATTAAGGTGAAATAAACTGAAGTGCAACAGTACATAAAATATTTTTAACAAATTCTCCAGTAAAAATTTCAAATGTGTCTGTCATTTATGTATAGAGAAGAATGGTACTAGTATTTTGGCACTGAAAAAAATAGAGGAATATTCAAATAAGGATTTTTTTCTTCCTCTTTTGAATGGCTGCTGATATCTGTGTAGAATCAGATCTCCATTTATGCATGATGATAAATCAGATACAGGTTTTTTGTCTCAGTCTTTATCACTAAGATTGCTTAACAAAAAAAGGAAATTATTCTTTTTTAAGCTTAAACAGACTAAATAGGATGAATATGATTATAGCTCTAGATGAGTTCCTACCATCTTTTAAATAGCCTGGTATTCAGTTCACAATACACCCCTAGCTGCTCAAAGCCACCACTGTATAATTCTGTAATTATGACATTCCAAGGCTGTGCTGCCATAACTGTGCTGTTATCAGTACCCAAAACAGCAATGAAATTCTAGAAACATCCATGCACACTACATCCATATCTCCCAAATATAAATATATGTAAAGGACCAAAAAAACCATAGCTCAAACCTGGTAATCCTGTTTTTGACAGCTGGAATGAAGTAGAAGAACAGTATGAGAAATAGACCAAGGACAAACACACACCTCTAGTTTCTAAAAAGTACCTCCTGAATTAGGAAACTTCCTAAGCTGATGTTGTATCTGTATTTTTGCATTTAGCGTTTTCTCACATATATTTGTCCCATTCTATTTTAAATGTATTTATATTTTTAGCATAAGCAATACTTACAGCATTCATTTTACACTTCAATTATGCCTTATGAAGATTAGCTTGCTTATTTTAAAGCAGCTAACTTGACACCCACATATTCTTTACAAAAAGCATGAATGATTATTTCCAATTCATCTTTCCCATGCCATTCATAATAGTGCACTAGAGTACTTTGCTTCCAAGATTGTTATTTTCTACTTGGACCCTACTTGCATCATCGAGCTGTATTTTTTCTTGATAAACTTCATTCCATTTGAGAGTGAATAACCACAACTGCATTCAGTATTTGAGACTTGAATGCACCATGCACAAAGTTGTCTGCTTTTTTCTCTGATCATTTACTAGTGATTTCTAATAAGCTAGTTGTTTCTGATTACTGCTGAGTATAAAGTTACCACTTCCATAGAAAAATAATGCCGAAAGATTTCTAGAAGTTACAAGTAGTTTAGAGTTTGACACTGCACATGTACAGTAGAAATTACCTTCCCTATGTCCATTACTTGTCATTTATCAGTATTGCACACCATTATTTTTCTTTCAATCAAATCTTAAAACCTTCTGCAACTTCTCTGTCAGTTTTAATTTTCAATACTGTGAATAATTTGGTGTCATCAGTCAGTTCTGTCACCTCCCTATTCATTCTCTTTTTTGGATTAGCAGCACATGTTGCAACAAACCTTTGTAAGCCAGCACTTTTAAAATACCTAAATTTTTAAAAACTGATCTCCATTCTCCACTTGGTAAATTTTAACTAGTTAGAAGTTGATTAGCCTGTGGGTAAGAGGGAAGGACCACTAATGAATTTAAAGTCTTTGGTGCATGACTTCATCAAAATATTTTTGGAAATACAAGTATTCTATCCAGAACCAGAACATCTGTCTCCAGAATGTTCAGTAGTTTCTGCAAGGAAAACTTAACTATGAGGTAAGAGCATCACTTTGAACAGCTTGTCTTCATCCTCTTCTCCCCCCTCCTCTCTTCCCCACTTTAGATACTTATACTCATTAATGAGGTCTCCTCTCAATTGTCTTCTCCAGGCTGAAGAGGTCCAACTCCCTCAGCCTTTCCTCATGACAGATATGCTCCAGCCCCAAATCATCTTTCTTCCTGCCTTCAAATTTCTCAAAGCATTTGCTTGAAGCACAGCACAATCCTCAGTGTTTTAATATCATCAGTAATCTCCCAGAATATAACAGAAAAAATAATGTAATACATGTTAGAATGGGTTGGGAAGAAGAATAACACTTCTGTAATTTTTATTTAAAAGTCTTCAGAATTTTCATTAAATAATTGGCTTTTTCTTACTTCTGGGAAGAGACAGCACTGATTGACTGACTCAATATGTCAATTAGTAGAGAACTGGTTTCACAAAAAAGTCTCATGCTTAATGAACAGAAAGCCACATGCAGTGTAGTATTTTAATCTACTTGAAAAGGGAATGTGATTGAAAAACTTCTGTACAACATGTTCATATAGTCACATCCTACACTGACAAAATTGTCAGTGGTTAGATTAGAATAGCCTGTGGATGAAGAACACCACTGATGCTGAACCAATAAAAAAGCACTTGCAAAAGTTTCTAACCCTTGTGTTACCTTGCATTGTCATCTTTATTGAAACTAATAACTCATATTGTCAAACACTAGGTTTCCCTGTCATACGACTTTTCCCTTGACTTCCCATCAAGCAACTCATCATGTTCTAAGTGGCCTCATTTTAGTCTGATTTTTAAAAGTAAGTTTTAAAACCTTGAGGAAGAGAATCACTGCTGACAAATTTTGCCTTAACCAGAGAACTACTTTAATGTTTTGGGTAAAAGATTATATGTGCAATATACAGATCATTTTTGGGAGCTAGCTGGAGTATAGAAAGAACTCCCACAGGAACCATCTGCCATCATGAGCTTCACTTTTCTAAGTGCTCTGAATTTGCATATGTCCTTTTTTCAGGCAAATAAATATACTTAACTCAAAAAAGAAAAACGAAAATTATGCAGTCAGCACAAATTCTTCCTGTTAATTATATCTAAATCTTTACCAAAATTGGAAAATCAATATTACTGTAACAGTATCTGAACTTAGAAAGAATGTTTACATTTTAGGTAGGTGGAAGAAACAAGAAATTTGGCTTGTGCCAGTTTGAGAAACTGGAGTTAGTATTTCATTCCAGTCTACACAGACTCTTAATGACCTTCAACATCATATTTGCATACCTGAAAATCTAGTTTTGTAAAAATTTGCCAAGTCACACTTACTGTTATTTTTTACTTTATATCTTGTAAAAATACACACAACTGCATGCAAAATTAAATTACTGCTCACTGCTGGCTTTCATTTAAGTACTTTCAATTAATTTCCATTGACTTTATCACACTTGGTAATATCTAACACAGCCAGTCTCCACAGAAATTAATCTCCTGCATAATTGATTTTGGTTGATGGTAATCAGAAATTTGACCACAAAACCCCACAATTTATTTTACTTTCTTTGTTAAAAGTATGAACATAAAAGTAAATCATACATGAACTAAAACCCAGAAAAAGTAATTCTTCTCAAAGTGGGAAAGAAACTAAAATGTTGCTCTTAAATTCCTATTAATTTAAACAATTTTCATTTCAGTTAAACTAAAAACAGAACTCAAATGAAAAAATTTCTGGTTCTGCTTGCTCAATACAGCCCCACTTTTCATTACATTAATTAAACTTTATTAGAAATGCATTTAATTTCTGATTAGAGACTTTGAAGAAATGTCACAGTAAGAGTAGAAAAAAATTGCATCCTCTCAAGAAGGTTTTGGCCTTCACCCAGCCTCACTCCCTAAAATCCTGCTTGTAAACAACTTGGTCTAAATGAGTAATCCAGACTCATCCTTCCAAGCTCAGCCTAGGATTTAAATTTGTCTCCAGTAAAAGAGTCCTATTAACCACTGTTATACATAAATATTGATCTGGCAGCTTGAACATATCTTGCTTCAACATTTTTAAAAAGCACGAAGTTCTGCTGTGTGCTGGTATTTATATTCATAGATTCCAGTCATGCTCAGCCAGCAGCAATTAGAAGATATCCCTCGAGCAACAGCATTTCCAAAAATAGTCTGTATGCATCATAGAAGATGAAGTACCACTTTCCTCTAAAGTAATGTATGCTGTACATTCAAGTATAATTAGCACACTAGACTTCGTAAATAGTATTAAACTAATTACTGTTTGCACCACTAGTGGCAGATGTGGTTAGAGATTATTAATTACAATGGACAATTTCTTGAATTTAACACACAAAATGCAAGGCAATTTCTCCACTTTATTTTATGTCTGAATGACTATTTGCTAAGTGTCAGGAGGGCTCTTTTAAATTAGCAAGAGCCGTTATTTATGAAAATCAGTGAGTGAAGTAATAGATTTTCTTAAAAAAAAAAGAAGAAAAAAACCAAAAAAAAACCCCACAATGAGAAGATTTTCATTGACTAGGATATAATTTTATACCTAAACCAGGGAAACTACAAAAGTGGTATGTGTCAGAATTACTGGACAAGCACTGTCCAGTAAGGAAAGAAGTTTTAGCTCTAACTACATAACAGAGAAGTTAAGATGGATTTTAAAGAAACATCTAAAACTTTCAACGTGAAGTAAACTGCTCTCCAGAAATCTAGATACTTTAAAACTCGCCTGTTGTGACCCATGGGTTACTTAACACAGACAAGGATAGTCACTTCCTGGCTTCAGGAAAAAGTTCTGCTAAATGTGAAGATGGGCACAGGGGAAGAAGATTTGTAAAGAGGAATTATCTCTTCCAGAGAAAATTAACCATTTCAACCATTGAAGTTGAAACAGATAGAGGACTTTTCTTTAATGTGCTGGTACAAGGTATCGCAATTTCAGTCTCTGCTGATGGACCCCCCCATAAAAAATTATCTTATATCAATATAAGGCATGCTGGTAACTCACAAAAGTAAAGCAATTATTTTTTTAAAACTGAGGTGATTCTAGAAGGATACAAATATAGTGAGAGGCAGGCTGACAGGCATGTAGGGAGATATCAGTAGGCATTCATACTTCACCTACACTTAACATTTCATTTCTAGGACCATGTTGCCCTATTAAAGTAAATTGAACAGTTCTGTACTATTCCCTCTCTGACTACTAATTGGTTAGATTTTTTTGCATAAGGACCATTTTCTTGCCTAACACTCTTGTGAGCATTCATGAAGAAAATTCTATTAAACTTATTTAAATTCAAATTTATAATTTGGATTAATTTTACTTTTTTCACTTGTAATTTATTGTTTCACTTATTAAGACTTTAAATACTCAACTAAAACACACACCAAATAGGATTCAACTTCTAAAAACACTTGATTTCTAAGATCACCCATTCTTATTTTGCACAATCCCTAACATCCCTTATTTGTTTGCTGATGTCTTTCTTGATGTAAGTTCTATATTGAGTGTGTGCCCCTAATTTAATTCCAATACAAACACAAAACCTCATCAGTAGATATATGATATGATATGATATGATATGATATGATACGATAGCTACTGATATCTACTGATATCTATTACCCCTCTCATATGATAAAGTGGGATTGATCCTCAGAGGTGGTGTTTCCAACCCATGTTGTTCTTAAAAGCATGTTTATGTAGAAAGCGTAAATAGTGGTGATAATTTCGCTAATGTATAGCAACATGCTTGCATTGAAGCTGAAGAAACAGAATCAAGAACCACTATTACTAAACTCTAAGTCCTTCTCATTCTCCCTCTAATTTCTCAACTAAATACAGTAGATTGAATGTCTTGCTGCTTCTTTGAAAATTCTCTATAAACAATTAGCATTTTTCCTGTCAAACAGAACCACAATACATTTTAAACCATATTTGAAATGGTTTCTAAATCTTCAAAACTTTCTATTTATAAATGGAATTAGGCCTATTAGCCTGCAACTATTTAAATTGCTGTCAGACTTACAGTCAAGCGATGGGTCATCAGCAAGCTGGGATGTTCTGTTACTGCTTCAAAGGTCAATAAAGTAGTCTTAATCAATTCTTCTGATGCGGCTTGCCCTGTTGGTAAAAGTAATCATATTCCTTCAAAAAATTCAATAGTTAGAATATCTGTGTCTAAAACTACTGCAATATCATCATAGGTTACCCCACCTATTGCTCTATCCAAGTTTGTTTCTCCTGAATCTACTGATCTGATGAACTCCTACAAAAGAAGCAGCATTTATGTTAAAACACTTTAGGAAAAAATATTAAAAAGCATAATCACTGAATAATTACAACAAGAAATTATTTGAAAAACTGTGTAAATACAAAATATTATCACACCTACATTAGGATAAATTTTCATAATAATTAACTAAAACTGAAAGTACCAATGATCTAGCTGTTATAATTTTGCAAGTCTGTAATGCTGTTGGAACCTTAAATGTGGAGTATAGTATGGATTATTGCTCTAATTAGTATCAGAAATCATAATATTTCTAGCTAAATATAATTAATTTCATGTCTTCACTGTTAACAGAAAACTGTAATTTCTTAGAAGACTTTGAACTACCTTGGATGTGGCTATGTCAAAATAACTCACTAAAATGATGGAAGACCCTTCAGAAAACACAATTTTCTGTTATTTGTATCATCTTTTTGATCTTTATGCATACTACACATGCTAGGGACCCAGTTACACTCAGGAGAACATGCAAAAATGCATATATAACTTTCTATTAAAAATCACCTAAATTACTCATCATATTAAGGCACAGGGTCAATATAATATTAATAATATAGATTAAGTAAATATTGTACAATAAAACCCACTGTTCTTTTACTTTCATTTCTATGCATAGCTGTTTTTTTCATTTGGATGCAAAAGATGTTATTAAGACTTGCTAAGGAAGGAAAATTCTCAGCAGAATGTGTAGTATGCTCTTTTTTACTAATGTAGTATTTAGGAAAATGACATTAGTTTATATTTCACTACCAATTAAATTTTCCTTATTACATATTAAATTGGAAGAAGTTTCTACATGAGTTATCGTTTTCACAATATGTAAGAAACATCTGAAGGATTCTTCTCTAATTAAAAACAGAGTTAGAAACCAATTATATATTTCATTATTTAAAAGCACCTCGGAAGGAGTAATAAAAAACAAGTACTTCTCTAAAAAAAAGTTATTTTCCTGATCATTTGAAGAAAATTACTAGGTATCATCTAATTAACTTGATTTGGAAGAGAGCAAATTATTTTGTTTACACATTTTTAGACAGTTTCACACAACCGTCGTCTAAAGACCGATTTGGAAACATCAAAGTAGTTGGTGCAAAAATTGTTCTGGCTACTAATACTTATTAATTTTATACTAGAAACACAGGAAAAAGATGTGTAATTTAAAGAAATGCAACTATCTGGGGTTTCTCAAGCAATGGAGAGAAATGGTGTATGTGTATTTCACTACAGGTGAGTCTGTGCCCTGTGCACACCCGCAGGAGCCTGCTATTATCTGTGCCTTTGGGGCATGGCATGTCCTGCATGTACTTCTGTTCACAGCAGAAAACATGAAAGGACTGTCCCGACTCCCTCTCAATTTCTTTGCTCAACACTACTGAAAATTACAGTGATGATGGAAGTAACTTCAAAGCAGCAAGAAAAAAAAAATTCTCAATGAACAACCTTTACAGGAAAATAACTCTTCTTTTCTGTCCAGATCCCAAGCACACATCTTTCCTCTCTGCATAATTTCTTATTGTTGAGAACAAGACTATTGAATAAATCAGGAAAAAAAAAAAAGAACAAAACAAACAAAACTATTTCCTTGTTAAAGTCTTAGGGACCTCAGTTATAGCATAGTATTTTGGAAAAGTACCAGGTGATGATAAAATGTCCCTTTATAGGTGTCAGTGGGAATGTTAATTAAACACAAATATCCAGAACAGATTTTTGCCTGATAGAATGGATAGTTACTCTTCCAGATGTAATTATATTAGTCATATCATAACACAGTTACATAAAGTGGTTTAAAATTTAAAAATAATTTTTCAGATATACTACTGTCCCTTCCTTTTTCATGTGTAAATTTAAATAGTGTATATAAGTTCCTGAATGTCTTTTTTCAATGGAGACAGGACAAGAGGCAGGAAACACTGACGTGCTCCTCCTTGATTTGAGAGGAAAGCTGTGCTAGCCTGACTTCCTCAGTCAGTAGTTCAAACAAGCTGGAGTAACATCAAAAGAAAACTTTCATTGTACCTGGTCTGCTGTACCTATATTGTTGACAGAAGAATTTCACCTTCTAGAAGGTTGATTGAGAACCAGTAATAAATCTACTGCCTAGTTACAAATGCTTCAAAGGGAGAAAGGGCTTTGTAATTCAGCATCTACAGTTTCAAATTTTTTTTCATCATTCTAATGCTAATTTTAGAAATATTTTAGTAGAGCTAAATTAAACCATATTTTCTTGGAATAAAGAGTCAAAGGAGAAAGAGAAGAAAATCGGAACACATAGGTTGAATCTAATTGTTTGAAGCAAACCATTTCTTCATGCTATTTGGAGATAAATACCTAGTTGTCATTTATGAACTCATGCACTTAAAAGCATCGGCTTAGCTCTAATCTGCAATTTAGAATATCCTTTTTTTCTCATTTAGCATAAACAATTGTTTTCATATGCAAAAATTACGTTAGAACTGTACTACTTCATTTCTCCTATACTACCCAATGGCACAGCTAAAAAATTCATTTTCTATGGGTAATGTCAGAAATAGCTTGTAAATGTCAACATGAGTTCAGTATCTCAGCTCCATAGATTTCCATCAACTAAACAGAGTTTAGAAGTACTGGTAAGAAGAAAAATGTGACAAGATGAAACAATACCTTAAATATAGATTAATTATAATTTCTTTTTCATTTCTGCTCATAAAATACTAGTATGAAATTTCAGAGAGAATATTCTATGCAATTTAGAGCTAAACTTTTCCATTCAGAAATAAAGCTCACTGGAAATTCTCAGTTTATCAAATATGTACATAGTTTCCTTTTGAATAAATAGATTACTACAGAAAGTATTTTCTGATTATATATAAAGTTTTGAATACAGCCAAAGCTTAAAATACACATTCAGAATAAACTTCTCTCTCCAATTTAGAAATCTAATGTAATTTTATTTCATTAAAGTAATTTCCAAAATTTTATGCATAGGTATATCTTGTAAAAATATTTATCTTCTACTTTATACTCACAAGTAAGATGCCATAGTTGAAAAGAAACTCCTTTGTGACTATCTGGGGACGAAATACCTATTTGAAATTAGCCAAAGTTGAAAAAAAATTACATAAATGCATATCTCATGACCAGAAAAAGTGAAATAATTATTTCACATGTTAAAAAACAAGAAAGAGGACAAAATTTGCATTTGCTTCCATCATTACCATTGTTATATAATGCATATTTATCAAATGTTGCTTCATAGCTGGAATACTCATCAACATATCTATGTGTTAACAAAACTTCTACTTAACTCATTCTGATCATGACTGACAGAAATTAGACTTCAGGAAACTGTAAGAGTTTGTCCTCTGTGTAACAAATTTTGGGAAAAAAAAAATCTACCTGGGATGTCACAAGATGAAGCACCACAGGCATCATAGGAAGGCACATCTTCAGCTGTTTGGCCTGAACTGTTGATGGGTGTTTACGTCCTGCGACATTAGTTAGGGCATTGAGAATGTCACCTACAGAAAACAGCATTTCAGGCTGACCCAACATAAAAACATCACTAAACAACAGCAAATGACATATAAAATATCTATCTCTGTTCCTGTAGCCTCTGTTCACTCCTGTCTTCTCTGTCTGACAGAAGTAATGCTCATGATGAATCCAGCACTTCTTTCCTAGCTCAGTCTTCAACCAGGTCAATTCCCTACTCTGGCTACAGGGACAGGCAAAGGTGACCTCTGGCAAAACAGTGAGGATAGAAATGTAAAGCAAGTGTTGAAGTAAAGATGAAATTACAGCTCTTGGCAGAATGGACATATACTGGCTAAATTATGTGGATGCAGTTCTATTTCAAGCAAAGCAAAAACTGAAATTCTCATGACTTTCAGCTAACCAAGAACTGAATGAACCAAGATTAGTAGGTGACAATGCTGAAGTAGTATGTTTCCCCTGCAACACAGTTCAACAGGAAAAACACCCACAAACATCCCCTCCAAAAAAAAGAGATCCTTCCACCAGCCATGCACACACACATTCTCTCTCATACACCGATTAAATTGTGACACAAGTGACCTAAAGCTACAGGAATTCTCATAAAAGAGACAGCACCAGATCAATGAGAGAACTTAGCTGCCTGCCTGACAAACCACAGACATAATAGCAAACTAACAAAATTTTAATTGCAATAGTGAAAATTATACTTCAGACTCAGTAGAGACATATATAAGTCAAGGAACATTATGCTAAATTTGTGGCATGCTTCCTATTGTCTACAAAAAGTAAGACTTCCTCTGCATAGGATAAAGAACAGAGAAGCATGAGAAAAGTTAGCTTATATGAAAAGATGGAAAATTCCTCCCCTATAACCACAAAATACTAGAAGCCAAATGCTGTCTTAAAAGAGCACCTGTTATATTTTTTGCCCCTAAAAAGACAGCAGCTAAAAACTGTAAAAGGGAATTCACATATATCTTAAGCAAATAAAGAATGGGACTTTATATGATTTTTCAGGCCAGAAAAGGCCCTTCTTTTCAGAGTCAGTCAGAGTTTAATCATGTTGAATAATACCAATGCTTTTCTTCTATTTCCATGGCAGTTTTCAATATAAGCAGAAATGACAGCCTGGCATTAAAGTAGGCCTTAAAGATTTGACTCATTCACTGGTAAAAAAAAAGAAAATGTTGCTTAAAACTCTTCAAATACATAAAACACAACACTTTTTTCATCAATACATTTTTGTTTTGAATTACAAGCAATACTGTAATTCAAGATGACCTCTCTGTGATTAGCACCTGATTTACTGAACAATCTCTCTTTCTACATTTTAAAGAATATATAACCATCACATCTGGCAATTTTGCATTTGATAAATAGATAGATATGGCTACCTTTAATTTCAGCATGATTTAAACAATTTATATCTACTTCCTAAAAATAGCTTAAATATTACAAATGCAGAAATAAAATTACTTCCTTATTTACATAAACCAAAAGCTTTTTAATTAACCAGAAAATTAACAATTTATTTATTTGGTTCAAATATATCTTTAAGGTCAATTTCTACAACTTGTTAATCTATTTGGTTTATAGCTACATCTGGTGGAAGAAGATGGGATAAGTAAGGAGCTTACATGAATGCATATTAAAAAAGCCAGCTAGGATTAATTCTGAATCAACAGATAAACTGCTTTTCACTGTTCCACTTTTCAAATCTGATTACTATTCTTAGGTGCCCATAGCTTTTACTCAAGCAGTACATGCTCCTTTATCATATAGCAATAAAAAGAAAGACTTCTGACAGATATGGACAAATATAGAGAGATAACTTCATATTACAGAAAACAATCAACACACAGGTCCAGCTTGGAAAAGAAAACAAAGTGTTGAAATTATGCTTGATATCATTTTCAAAAATGCATTGAAATTGTAAATTAGTAGTAATTACATGTCTAAACAATTGATGTACTATGTATTTTGATAGTAACTATGTATTTGAAACTTTCAGATTCTGAAGAAATATCAGAGCCTACTATATCAGTTGCATATAGTATATATAAACAGCAGGAGGTGAATTTGTGCTTCAAACATTTATAGTCTGAGACTTCCATTCTGAAATATAACCAATATGCAAACCTGATATTTAGTTAGAAAAGAGGGATCAGGTGTTTGCAGCAAGGCAAAAATTTGCACTAGCAGAGGAAGTAAAGTTTCTTTTAAAATAGCATCATGACATTTAGGTCTACTAACCTTTGCAGTGCTACCATTACATTTTCAATATCCTAGTGCTAATGTAGAGAAGATGAAAAATACATCAGGTATCATCTCACCAGAAAATAATTTTATGAAAATAAACCTTGTGTGCATAAGAAAATCGGTTTCAGGCATCTAAAGCAACTGAAGTATCTAAGCTGAAATTTTCCAGAAAAATTGCCTGTAGCAAATACTCAATATATAAATTTCAGCATAAGCAATTAACATGTACTCAGATATATATGCCATTGCATCTCTCCCAGGCCTCTCCTTTATGGGGCAAATTTGCTCTTAGATTGTACAATATTTGTAGATGTCACAACATCTGTAGAACATTGATAAATCTTCTTGTACCTCTGGGCTTCCCTCCTGACTGAGCTGGTGAGGCTTACCATTCCACAAACACAAAACATTCATATAGAAAATCATGCATTCCAATACAAAATATCTGATCATGACATATCCAAAAATTTTATGGAAGCTGATATCATGCAAACTTTATGTAATCAGAAAATACAGTCTTTCTGCCTATATATATAAGGGAGATACCCGTCTCTTGACAGAGTTAGCAAAGGCAAGATCTGTTTGGTTAATAAACTGCATTTACCTAGAATTCCTGGCAGCTCCCTCACAATGTGATAGATGAGAAGATCCAGGCATTTTGACAGGTATTCACTGCCACCTTGCTGCTCTTTTCCTGGCATGGTGTTTCTGCTGTCTCTTTCAATATACATCATGAGTCTACATTTAAACAAGTGCAAAACATTAACTCTCATACCAAAGAAAATAACACTATATCTCAAAAAAAACTATTAAACCAAACATTTCTGGTATCTGTGGTTACCATAAAGACAATACATTAGTTTGGCTCTGTAATTTTGTTGAAATTTTAGAATTTTCTTTTAATAAACTCTAAAACCAACACATATTACTGAGGAAAGAAAGGAAAGAAACCCTTAAACTAATTTAAGTGAGCACAACTCTACTGGTTTAAATTAATACATAATGTTAACATAAGGAATGAATCTTTCTGCATACTTAGGCAGAGAGACACTAATTTTACAATCCATTTTATTTTGAAATATGTAATCAATATGTGCAATATAAGTGAAAGACTAAAGATACTAATTTTCAACACATAAGAATTCCAAAAGTAAAGATAATTAAAGTCAATGCAGTAAGAGATCAGTCTTTCAGTCCAGAAAAATCATACTACATAGATCCCACTGCAGCCTATTAAAATGTTAGCTTTAGCTGGAATGGCCATATTGAAAGAGATAAAAACCCAAACTAGTCTTACATCCTTTCTCTAGAAATACAGTGCTCACAATTTCTAAATACAAACTCAATGCACACATTCCAACTGGTAAGTGCTTGTGGCTGTGCCATTCAGCAGAATGACATTTCTCACAGTGAAATGGTAACTGATTTATTAGCCACTGGCTAACTTACAAGAGATTGCTTTAATAATACACCTGTAACAGAATGCTTCGGGCAAAATTTTAAAATGCTTATTTGAATAGACAGAAGGGCCAGACTTCCCTTTAGGGCCATACTATTGACATCTTTGTTTCACATTCGAACTCCCTCCGGGTCCTGTGCAAAGAACCATCAATCACTGGTGAGAGAAATCCATGATCTGGATTTTAAGTATGTTCTTCAGTACTGTCTTTTTATATATCCTTCTGATAATCAATGCTTTTTTACAGAACTACGAAAATAACCTATTTACACTGCCTCAAGTGTTCATAACAATACTACTAGGAAATACATCTTTCCATCAAAAAGATGATTAACTCAATAAAGTAAAAAGTACCTAAGAATACATTTTACAGGATTATGTCTCTAAATAATACATGATTATGATTGAATACTACACTCTTATTCTTCCTAACCTATTCTACAAAGAGAGAAAGTAATCAAAAGACCCATTGAGTAACTACTTTTCACCTGTGCAAGAGCCCAGATGCAACACATTCAGCAGCACTTCTCAGAGATCATGAGGACAGCTTTTATTCTTGTAATGTCTGGAAACTGCATTAAATTACAGGAACTTTGATTTGTTGGTTAGAAAGGAACTACTTAAAAATCTGACATTGTGCTACAAATAGAATTTTACAAGCTTTACACTTTTTTATATAAAAATTTGAATGTTTCAAATAAAATGGCTTTCTAGCCTTTCCAGACAACCAAGTATTTTTTATTCAAAAAAAGTTTAGCTTTAAAAAAGATGACAAAATATCAGAGCTTGAATTAATTTTTTTTAAGAAAACAGTTCCATGATTTAACGATCATCTGATTCTATATGGAAATACACTTTGATCTGTTTGAGTTTTACTTAAGATGGGTCAAATAGACTTCAACATGAGTGGTTTTATTTCTTTGGGAGAAGGAGGTTCTTTTCTTTTCTAAAAGCATGTTCTATTACTTAATCACATCTGAGAAGGATACAAAGTAGGTTCATTTATTCTGAGAAAGATAAACGAGTTCTCTCCTTTATGTTCTTCTTCTATTCACAAAATTGTCTTTCACATAGATTTTCTAAAAATATGCACTATATTTTCCCTGGTAGTTCAGTTCAACTAAACATTGTCCCTAGAAAACTGTACAGATATAAATTGTGGAGGCAGCAAAACACTGGAATCTCTATTTTCCTTTGATGAATTCCTCAGTCATATATAGAACAATTAATTAGTTACTTTTATTCCTTAATGAATCTTAGTGTTCTCTCTAGTGGGCAAACCAGGCCTATAGAAATACAGTTATTCAATTAATTTAGTGCACTTTTTTCTTGCACTCAACAATACATGAAAAAATATGTAGATATTAGTACAAATGAGCTAAATATGATGAGGAGTAAACAACTGTCTATGAAGCAAAGATTTGGTTTAAAAAATATGAATTCAAATGTCTGTATTGCAAGATATGGCCATCAGTGAGCTTTTATACTAAAAGGAAAATTCCAGAGTTAACAGTCTGGAGTGATAGGAACGGGAATGAGGTCTACTACTTAAAAGAATAAGAACTGTTCTCTTAACAGGATAATCAACATGAAGAAAAGAGACTAAGTTCACAGAGAATGACAGACCTTCATGAAACTAAAGAAGGTCATGCATTCTCTGAGGACATATACAGTCTATTTACCCCAAGAAATCAAGGACTATTTTTTAGTTTTACTATTATTTATTATTATTGTTATTAGTCAATCTCTGCTAACAGAAATTACGAAGATTTGAAAGGATACTTAATATAGGTATATTGTTTATTTTACAGAGATGTAGCATCAGATGGCATATCATGCTAAAAGGAGGGTTAATCTCTACTTCTTGCCTTCCATCAGTTTTTTCTTCTTTTTAATTTGATATGAGCTTTCTGGGTATGTTTTTTATTTTTTTCCCTGAAATCACTGACTTACGTCATTGCTCCCTCCTGCTTTCCATTTCCATGTTTTCCCATCTGACCAAGCACCAAGCCTTTCAGTTCTTTTCCTCACTACTTTTCTAGATCAATCTTTAGACGTATAAGGCAAACAGGCTATGCTAGATGTGAGACTGTAGTAGGTTTCCAGGCAAAGCTTTTCCTTTCAGGGCACATATAAGATTTGAAAATTTAATAAATATGGGAGATGGGCACAGGAAACAGAGAAAGAGTTTGCTCAAAGGTTATGCTGTTGTACATAGTTAAAGTTCTGCAGATGGTGAAATGTGTCAGGAATACTACCCTATCTTTCCACAAGTGTCCATTTCTGCAGACAGTAGAAAACAAGACATTTGGGAGGAGAAGTTCAATCTCTAAGTCAGTGCTATTTAGCTAGGAAATCCTCTGAAACCATTTAGATACAAGAAGAACAATTCAGTGAGACTAATTGGAAATCACTGCTAGTTCAGAGCAGGGTGAAATGAAAAGTCTCAATAAAACTTCAGATTGTATCCCTCCCATGAAGAACAGGTAGCCTGCCTCTGCAAATCAAGGAGAAAAGAAGAAGCCTAGAAAACTCAGTGTGATTAACAAAATAAATTAATTTGTATAGTGTAAGTAAACAAGTGCTACTTCAGCATAAAGAATCTTGTATCTTCTCTAGCTGTATCCCATGTGGAAGAACCAAAGGTATGGAATCGACTACCATGGAACAGGTAGGAAAAAAGACAAACAGGCGAATTTTCTCAATGTTGTGGAACAATGAATTAACTTCAAAATTACATTTCTTATTACATATCAATATTTTTCATCCACAGAACTCAAAATCTGCACAAGCAAAGCAAAACAAGGAATTCATTCACCACTTCCCATGGGCAGACAGGTGTTCAGCCATCTCCAGGAACAAAGGGCTCCATCACATGTAATGGTTACTTGGGAAGATAAGTGCCATCACTCCTAGTGTCTTTCCCTTCTTTCCCCCATAAGACCACATGGCATGGAATATCCCTTTGATCAGCTGGGATCAGCTGTTTCTCCACTCTTATTTGGAATTATAAAGGTGTTTCCATACTCTTTGAGTAAGAAGAGACTTTTGAAAAGAGGTACAAAAAGAAACTCGCAACCAGATTCTGTAAACTCAGCTAATCAATAGGCATTAAAGGGGCATGCATGGGGGGACTGTGTGTACAAATACTCAAAAGTGAATAGCAACTGCTGGCATCATGGCCAAAGCCAATAGGTTCTGTAAACAGCAAAAACAAATAGGCAGGTGGTCTTAAGATTGCATTCCAGGTAGCAAGACTTGCAACACAGGACACTGTGAGGCACCATTGCCTGCCATAAAAAGGACTTTCAGCAAGTGCCTACTTCTGCTGTCTTTTATTTCCTGGTGCCTTCGCACAAACTGGAAGAAAAACACGAGGAAGTCCATTTTGGTAACACCAGCACAGCTAAAATAAGCTTGCCATTACCCTTCCCTTCCACTTCCTCTTTTCCTACTCTTCCTTCCATTTCTCTTTCTCTCCTCTCCCTTCCCTGTCCCATCATCCCAATGAGATGAATAATAATGAAACTTATTTTCCTCACATGCCACATGCTTTTTCAGCCCCAAAACCACTTCCAATGACAGATATCACAAAGGTTACCAGTGGAAACAGGATTTTATTGTCTAAATTATTAGTGAAAAAAATTTTTCCTGATACAATATCTAAATCTCCAGTGGCACGACTTAAGACCTTTTCCTCTTGTCCTATCACTCATTACTTGGAAAAAAAGACCAACCCCTGTCTTGCTACAGCCTCCTTTCAGGTGGTTACAAAGAGTGATAAGGGCTTCCCAGAGCCTCCTTTCCTCCAGGCTAAACAACCTCCCTCTGCTCCTCCTCATAAGACTTACACTCCAGACCCCGCCCCAACTTTGCTGCCAAATAAAGGAAGGACTGCCCTCCAGAGCAAGGCCCTTGGGATGCTGGCCCTGAGGCAGTCCCCATGCTCATGAGGCCCAGGGGGCTGTTTTCAGCACAAACAACCTCACAGTAGTTGCCATGAAGAAAATTAACCCAGCCAAAACCAGCATAATTACCAAACTAAACAAAAGCATTTTTCAGTGCAATGTTGCCATGAAACAGTTATTACTGTTTTATCATCTGCATCATCCTTTAAGTGATGCATACTGAAAAATTGCTTTATATTGATTATCATTATCATAAAGATAGATTTTATTATCTAAAGCAATATAAATCCTGTTACAGGCTTTAGCTGCAGCTGTTGGAGACAAACCATTAACCAGGAATTATGTATATTTTACTACATGCTCTTTATATCTCTCAAATCAAACACCTCTAGAAGGAGAATTTGAGTATATCAAATAGTTTTGATAGTTATCCAACAGATTTCTGCTTCCTGTGCTAGCAATTTAGAATTTATGAGTCTTAATTTTGAAGAAACTTTTCAGTCAGACAACTGAAGATACCTAACTAAAATACTCCAACCGGAATTCAACAGTATAAGTCAATGAGTATCTCTGCTGGGTTTAAGATTATTCCAGAGTTATATAGTGATATTATGAATGCATCTGTCTCCAGATTTAATGGGTCATTTCTCCTCTCTGTAGCTATCTTACTTTCTGGATGTAAGAGAAAGGTTTTAGATGATCTATTCTGAGAGGAGACATGCTGTTCACTAAAGAACAGTTATGAAGAAAATTCAGCAAATGAAGAAAAACAGTTTATTATCTCAATAAATCTGATATAAGCTTGCCTATTATTTTACCTAATGTGTTACATTATGTATTGGTCTCTGATCAGCCCTGTCTGGAGCATCACAACAAAACAGTAGGATAAAGCCAAAAGTCATAATATAAAATCATATTCCAAATTCACAAAACATTCTCTTCAGAAAGGCAGCTGGTTGGAAAGCATTATAAATGAAGAAAATTGTTGATAAAATTATTCTTGTCCTTCACATAATATCTTAGGTATATATAAACAAATAGTAACTGTCTGTGTAGGATTTCTGTCAGACCATTCTCCAAACACAGGAGAGTCCTATATAGTATATAAATCACATGAATAGCAGGAGTTATTAAAAATGTAGCCATTCAAAAAGTCACTTACAAATCGCTAGAGGCATTTTACACTATCCAGAACACATAATCTGATAGAACATTTCTGGAAGTGTAAAAACATACACATGAAGAAGCCCCTTGGAATCAGTACTTATTCTCGATGATTCTACAAATATTGGGATATCTACAGCTTTCCAAGTGAAGGAATATATATAATGCTAGCACCCCATAAGGTGTCCTCTCACAGTGGTATAACTCATCTGCCCCTTCCTTTAACTCCAGTCTATGCACCCTAATTCTTTTCAAACATGAATATAAGATATAATGTTATATTTGCTGTAGATATAGTTAGATTTACAGCTACCCACACACCTCATCCTTTTTTACTTTCAGTTCCAAACCTGCTCTACTTCAATATTGTAAAAACTATGTTTACACTTCATTTTACTCTTCTTCTTACAGAACAGTAGAAGATATAAATCCCAACTAAAACTTCTTTCATCTTACTTCTCCAATCACCTCAAAACATTGTGACAATTCATATTCTAACACAGTCTAATCTGCTCCTCTCTGATACAGGAATGCTTCTGCCCCAACGGAAGAAAAAAAAATTCAAATAACTCCCTGGTGATTCAGTAACTTCTTGCAAAGTGTTCTAAAACAGAAAAATTTAATATTTCATGTAAAAGTCACAGGAATTTATTGGTCATTATGTAAATCACTCCCACAACACATACAGCCAAAAAATATTATTTTACCTTGAAAACGACTACCCTGAAGAGACTATGGAGTATAACAAACCCAAGATGAGGAAGGCACATAATAGAACCTTTTATTTTGCTTTCCCACTATAGCAACAACTTACTGTTGCAGTATATCTTTTGCCCTACCCAAAAATGCAAATGCTCACTGGGACCACAAGCTACTTTAAAAGATGTTCTCCTTCCAAGACAGTGCTTTATCCTTGTGAATAATTGTCACCTGATGATCCCATATAAAATATTCTCATGAATGAAAGGATTACTATTACACACAAAATAATTAACTTCTAAAACACTGTCTCAAAAATACCACACATTTTCAAGTATTTCAGGTACAATTTTAAAGACTATACCTTTGATTATCTTCCATTATCACCTTACCTTGTTTGACAACTGAGGAGCAACATCTCCCTGTTATTAATTAAAACTTGTAGCAAGACCAGAAAGGCTTTTGCTCGAATAAAAGTTGAAGGACTTTCAAGTAGACGAGTAATTGTAGTCACAAAATCCTTGGTGGAAATAAACATAAATACGTTAAGGTTGCTTGCACTGTACTGTAAGATTGTATACACTTAAAGTTTGCTCATTTTCATGTCACTCATGGGGAAAAAAAAATCCACAGAACACTAGCAAATAAATTCTGTCCAAGACTGACAAGCCCAGCATGAAGCTGCTTTGAACATCTTCACAAGTGGTAGAGTAAAAAGCAAACACTATTTAATGTACCAAGTCCAAAGTAGTAGGAAATTAACTACAAAAGATTATAAAACTTATAATTTTAAATGGCGTACCTTAAGTATAAACATAGGATATTTTATTATACTTATTTTAAAACAAAGCCGAACTATTTTCAGAATACATACGTATTTAAGCACAAATAGGATTACATTTTTTAGCTATTCATTCCTTTATATGTAGGAATATTAAAAACTACACCTTAGTTGGATACAATCTTGTCTACATCAGCCCCCAGATTATACACCAGATACTCCAAATAGATGGTAATATTGCTTCTACCTTCTTTGATTGTTCTTATCTAATCTAATTTTATTTTGAATTCAGAAAGTGAAAAACATCTTTTCATGGAAGAAATAAAATCAGGACTTGAAAAGAAAGAAGTAGGATAAACAAAATCAAAATTAAAAACCAAGCAAGAATTTACAAACTGTGTCAACTGGCTCTATGCAAAAATTAGACTGAGCACAAGTGGCTTCAACAATAGAACCTGCCTTCAAACAGTCGAACTGGATTCTCAAGGGAGTGACAATAGCAGAGATGAGTAGTGTATGCATGTGGTGTACAAAGTTAAAAATCCTGCTGTGTGATGCACATTTAACATACATATTACTGTTCCAATTCCTCATTTGATGACAGAATAACTGCAAATCAACACTGACTGTAATTTATTAGAGACACGCTTTGCAACAATTAACTATACATCTTCACTGAGAATGGAAAAAGAGCAGAAGTGCAAGAGTTGACCAAGAAACCATTAGATTTTATTCTGACACCATTTTAACCCTGCCTTCAAAAGCAATCATCATTCAGTAACTACAGAAATCCCAGAAAAACAAACTATTAATTATTCTATAATTAATTATAGCTATTCATTATTCTAGAACTGTTTTGCTTACTTCTACAATTTATTTCATAAATAGAAGAATTTCTCAGTCTTGGGATTTAAAAGTTTACTGCTTTAAACAGTTCAACAGCTCACAGAGCATGACTTGTAGCTCCTCCAGTATGAACTTGCAGCAGTCAAGTTCTTAAATTATAATATAATAAATGCAAAGGTTGAATTTTAATTAAGTGTGGTTTGGTTTTCCAAGGATTTTTTAACAACAACAACAATGTTTTTATGTTCAGAAATCCCATAAAACCTCAGACATAGTCAAAGAGTATGTATATAATACAACAGTGACCATGCTAACACAAATAGACTTGATAGACTATGCACAAGGACACCATGACAAAGACACATGCAACTACAAGCCACAGCACATCTATTTTTAGTCCTCATACTCTGGAAAGCAACAATATTTCAATGCTACATGTGGGGGGTTAGCATGGGTTAAGACGAAATTAGTTACATCAGACTTATCTGGGACTGTTTTAATAACCAGATTTAAGAAATAAATGTGACCTGTTGGAATTTGCTTTCCTAGCTGGTTTGAAGACTGCAAAACAGCTACAGTTTATCCCAAGAAAATCTCAAACACATCTTTGCTGACCTGCAGGACTTAGTGTATCAGAAAAGCCAAAAATCACTCAAATACTGCCAAATAAATTATTTATCATTTCTCTGTTATATTATTCCTCTCTCCCATGCAAAACTTTGATGTATCCATGGAGACTCTGCAGGATAGGACACTCTTTTCATTTCAAGTGAACACACTGCAACAAGATTATGACTTTACATCGGATACACTGAGCAATACTACAATGCAAATTTAAAAAAAAAGCAATGATGTTTTTTAATTGGCTACATAAGTGGAAAATAACTAGACCACTATCTCTCTATACAAGAACAGAAATTACAATAGCAAACATTTGTTGCATAGTTATGTATTTTCTAATTTCCCTTCTATGCTTTAAATACCTCCATATTATAAGTTTAGAGTTACAAATATTTTGTTAAAGATATTTTTATCTTTTTATAAATTTATACTGACATTGACAAAACTATCATCTATGGTGGTAGTTACTTGTCCACATTCAGGTAAAAGACAAAGAATTGAAAACAGTTACTGAAATACGAGGACAATGCTTATAACGCATTTACAATGCAGTTGCGACAATATACCTCTCTAATACATAAAAAGTATTATTTGAATAATTTTACTTATGACTGGTTGAGGAAAAAAGAAACCAAATAAAAAACACCTTGCCCCATGATCTGACCTCTGGAAGAACCTAACTGCATTCAAAAAGCTGTGACTGATTTTCTTTCATCTAAAGGTGAATCTTGTTAGCCAGATGAAAATAATTAGCAGTGGGGGATTTTTAATCTATTGCTATAATATGTTCATGATTCTTGATTTTTTCTTTTCCCATGCTTTATTTTAAAAGCATCATTTCAAATATATTAGTTTCCAAAATGGGAAACTAAAATGGAAAGTCTCTGTATCAGAGAGGGACAAAACCCAGACCCTTTTGGCTATTGTAGTTCCCTGAAGTTTTGTATTAGTGTAGATGATCACAGAACTGCATTTCGGACTTTTGTAACTGTTTTTTATTGTCATTCTTGAAGACCAAAGAAAACAAGTCCTAAGTCTTACAAGCTAAGGGTGTTTCCAGATAACATACACAAAGCTAAATTATATCCATCTTGAATTTATATCTTTAAGCATCATTTAATATGTTGTTTGTGCCAATATTAAACAGATAGTCATTTCTTTGTCACTACATTCTGTGTGACACTGAGGTCCTTCTGCCTCTTAAGCTTAACTACACAAGAATTTTACAGAACACAAAATAATCTGTAGGCCAACACTATTCACTCTTCCCTTCTCTCATTAAGGTGGACTTGTGCATCATGAGTATGAAATATTGAAAACTGCATGGACTATTAAATTCAATCTTGAGCTCTAAAATAATATCTCCACATGACGTGATAGCACCTGAAAGTTCAATACAGGAGCATGTTTGTATTTTTAGATTCTATTCAAGAAATACAAAAATATAGTTTCAGCTTCCAAAATCATACAGTCTAATTTCCAGATCACAGAACATTGTGATTTGGAAGGGCTCACCAAGTCAAATTCTTAAGTGACTGGCTCACATGGGGATTGAACCAACAACCTTGGTGTTATTGCCACCAGGCACTAATCAACTGAGCTAATCTCATTCATAAAAAAAACACCATTCTATGAGATTTAAGTTTGTCTCAGCTGCAATGCAGGTACAATTACCAAATGCAAGCACATGCAGTAGAACCAGACTTACTTCATCAGTTTTGACAGTACAGTGTTTTTTACTTACAGCTTTGGGCACTATTCCCACTTCTATTGTTAATTTGATATATGCTGTTAAAGGAATGTCTACATTTGTCTGTATTTCAGTTTTCTAATCTGCAAAATTTGATTTGAATTGTTCATAAGAAATGCAATATCAGAAAGGGAATTTTAGCAATTGTCCATATGAAGAAATTCAGTATCAGTATAGGAGTCCTTTTAGCAATGTAAATCCTATATAAACAAGAAATTCTTCACAGAAAACATCATGCCGTTGCCCTAGGCTAGCTGCACATTGTGTTCTTTTGCTGAATGTTCAAGTAAATAATTTTTCACCATGCTCCTCTGACTATACCATCAACTCATGCTTGTTAAACATTACAGGACAATTTGCCACCTGTTAGTGCTGTTCTTACGGGATGTGGAAAGTTTAAGGCCAGATGACATGCACTCAAAAAATACACTGGCAAATCTGACATGGTACAGAAATTAATTTTATAAAAAGAATGAGTGATTTCAGGCCACATGAGTGGGATTATTTTTTAATTTAAATATAATTGTTAAAACAATATGTATGGAAATAAAACTCTCCCAACTTATGCCCAACAAATTATTATAGTCAAGATGATAGTCAGATTACAACATACAACACAGTATCTGATGAAAACAAGAGCAAGAGTTCCTACTTTCTTTGTGATTTTTATCCTTTCCATAATTCATTTATTAACTATGCAAATATACTGCAAAAAAATAAACACTTTTTCTCTAATACAAATTAATTTGGGGATCAAAATAGAAAACTTTAAACCATTTCTATCAAAAATTATATTAGACATAAATCAAAACCAGTTGTTTCATTCAGTGACACTAAAAAAAAAAGCATAAGGTATTAAAATACTAATTTCTGCAAGATACTTCACTTACAAATTGGCCTAAGGTCCTTTAAGGAGAGCATAAAGTACAGCTTCAGATTCAATCAGGACACTCCTTATTTTCTATTTTAAATGTCTAAAACAGCTATGTTAAATAGTTGTCTTTACTGATTCCTTACTGATTTTCCTTAGGTCCCATAATCAGTTATGGTCAGGCTAGGGTATTCTGGATTGATTGAATCCTAGCTGCAGGACCAATTTATACACCCATTTGAACCATTTGTCAAAGATCCATGAGAGAAAGAAAAACAATATAGTTTATAAGTTAGATTTTAAGCAAATAGAAATATAAAATAATCACATTCCTTGTTTCCTGCTTTTCAGATATGCAAATGTCGCTGAGACGTATTTTGAAAACTCAAAACCACTAGCAGTATCAACTTTAACTTTTCCTTTTGTGAAATTCCATGCCAGTGAAATATTAATCTGAATTCAAACCTTTTCTTGAATTAGCCTCTGTAGATGAATCCCACATGACAACATTGCTGAAAACATAGTGAGCATATACTGCTGAATTTTGCATATTCCATTTGCCAAGGAATTTAGTACAGCTGTTAATCCCACTTTTTCAATGACACTCTGGAAAGCATTAGGTGAGGAACGAGTAATTCTGCATAAAGCCTACAAAAACGAAAAAAAAAAAAAAAAAAATAATTATCTCAAGAAAAGGAATGGAAAATAAAAGCATATGGTGAATTTTCCAATAGTTTAGGAATAAAAGAATTCATACAGATTAATTCCTAAGACAAGTATTAGGTAAAAGACCACTATTTTTAGAATAGTGCAATTCTTCTAAATACTTTCCTATACACTGTGCAGCTGAAATTCAAATATTTCATACACCAACATCCATATCAAAAAGTCACATTACTCTTTTCCTCTAGAGAACAATAAGGATGGAGCATCACAGCCCATGCTTGAGTCTTTTGTCAAGCATGGAATATAAACAGCATCAGATAACACTGTACCAGAAAGGAGTACAGGGAGAGAAAATACAGACATGGTACACGCCACAGGAATTATGGGCACCCATAAAGATGGGCATCTCCTCTCTCCCTGCTTATGGACAATAATGTGGTATGTAGTATTTCAGTGTCTAAAGTCTATCCTTAGCTCTAGATACTACTTCAGATCTAGGTACTTATTAAGAAACAGGGGTTAGTATAACAAATTTTCAAACTATTCTCCAAATGGTTGATCTTCAAATATCATTGATTTTAACAACAATTTTAACAGAAAATGTAGATACTGTCCATGCTTTAGTGAAGTGAGCACAAACCTGTTCAGTGTCTACTAACTTAGCTATTTCCTCACAAATATTACCAAACAACCTTCAGGGCAGCTTTATCTCCAATTTGATACCTATGAAAATGCAACCTTCAAGATACTAAAACTGCATTTGTTCTCTCCAGATAAAGAAAAATAAGACTTTTTAAACATTAAAAATTTCTTTTTCTTTGGCTTGAATGTACTGTTAGCATAGAAGAATAGCTTATGTTAAATACTGGATTCACATGAAAATCTGAACTGGTTTTCAGGAAAAAACTTTGAAGGTGAGTCGCTTTTGTGAAATGTAGACAATATTTATGATTTCTTTGTTCTTTACAGACCGGCTATATTTAGAAATTACTGTTTACTTGGTGTGCACTCAATAGTAAGGTCTTGTTTAAGAGAAACTATAGTCAATTACACAGAATACTACCACCAAAGAAAAGCTTTCCATGTAAGAACCCCAGAAACTGTCCAGTTCACCAGCGCCCTAAGAAACATTATTCAAAACAAACAAGAAAAAAAGAAAAAAGAAGAAAAAAGGCATGAGTGACAGTAAATCACAAAGCTGACAGACATTTTATTGATGTTATTCATCTACTCTGCTCCTGTTCTTCCTTGTCCTTTCCGGTCCAGGAACCATATCGATTGCAGCCTTTTACTTTTCTTCTTTTATTATTTTTTTACTCTCTTCTAAAATACAGACACTCAATCTCAGTTCCTTAGTACAGCACGCTCTATTTCCCCCAGGATACAATCCAGCTCTTCACCTCTATTCAGAGTTTTCAAAATGAGTGGGCAGGAGGTATGTGTATTCACTAAAAACATCTTTGAGGGTCGTACTACCAGAGAACTGCTGGGACCTAGGGACAGGCAGTGCCAAAGCAACATGGAGCTCACTTAGTGTGCTAACATGGGGTGTGCAGGTTTTCCACTGCCTTGGATTTCTGCTACAGACCTTGCCAAACAAGGGTGACCAAAGTCACAGGCCACCAGATTACTTCCAGGAAAACATCACAGGAAAGACATCATAGGCTGTTTTCTAGAATAATACTGCAGTTTTGGCTGTAGCAGAAAAGCTCCAGCCCACCAATAGCCAAGAGGAGAATCTTTAAATTCCCATTAGTTTGTACATCACAGAAAGCTCTGTTGTATGAATGAACCTAACACCTCAGCAGAAAAGTAGAAGACGGAATTTAAATGTGGGATAGAGCACAAAGAACTCTAAATCACTTCAGTAGATCCAGTATTGGGAGAGAACAGATGGAGAAAGGTCAAAAGGTGGTGGAGCAGGAATTGGAAATGGATGATGAAAGGTGTAAGAGTAGAGCTCACACCATCATCTCCAGGCAATCTTGGAACATGACATGTTCTTAATGAGAGTCAGGCTTCAGCAGAACATCGCCTGGAATTGGCTTCTCTGCACAGCATTAACCAGCACCTTTTCTCTCAGCAGCTTCAACCTTGCCTCAAGATTCTTACTCATCAGTTTCAACTTGAGATACTCCAGGATTCAATGACCATCTTTGCCCTATCCTTCTAGTCTTACAGGCAACACATGACTGGGTAACATTGACTCATTCAGGGTATCTTCCATGACTCTCGCAAGTTTGAGAATGAATGCACTAAAGTATCTGCAATACACAAGCCTCTGAAAGAAACTACTCAAATCAAATTACTTAAGAAAATAACAAAAGAAACCGAATCCCCAAAAAGACTGTCTTGAGCTTTCCCAAATTAGTTTCCATTTAAGTAGCTTACATTTAGTTACTACTCTTCCAGCAGAAAAAGTTCTCTCTTAGAACCAAAATTTTAAGTTATTTTTAAAAAAATTAAAAAACTTTCAGTATACTGGAAAGAAAACCTTCCTGCTGCTGAGCTTGTCAGAGTATCACTTTGACATCTTACAGATTTCTTCTTTCTGAGTCTAGCAAAATGATAAAAAGACACAGCTTACTTACAGGCAAAATCTGTGATATTTACCTGAGGTATGTTGGACTCCAAAGTGAGAAAAAAAATAGTGAGACACAGTCCCTGTTTGCGTCCTCTGACAGGCAGGACAAAAAGTGCCATTTCTTAATTACAGAGAGTAAAGACAGAGAATTTTCTTGATATATTTTTATTACTGACTGAAATAATCATAAGTAAAATTCCATAGTCCCTTACTGCTGATACACTTTTCAGACAGACTTCTAACTCTAAGTAAAGATATGACAGATGTATTTCTTAACAGAAATGTATTTTAACATTCTAATACAGATGTCAGTTAAGAATAAATTCTTCAGGATATATTCAAATAAGGCAGGAATAACTGCATAATAAAATGAAATAGGACACCGATGATGTCAATCTATGTGGTCACACAGGATAAAAATGTCTACATATCTGTAGCAATAATTTAATGAATGTAGAAATTATACAGTATGCTATAGTTGGAGAATACATTAGTATTTTCTTTTTTAAATTAGCAAACCACTAAAATCTCCATAAACTTTAGCTGGGAAAAGATCTTCTTGCACTAGATTTCAATAGCAATTGACTGTTATGAGATGAAGTTAAGATTATAGATCTAAATGCCACAGCAGTATTAGTACATAACCATGATTTATATCAGACATTGAGTAATAATTTTATCTACTTTTTACTTTAGTGTTTCACTACAAAGCAGCAAAAGGATTAAAGTACCACTTTAGTGCATCCTACTTTAGAAGCTTCCTTGTTGAATTCACTTCATGTAAAAGTATTAAACCTCAGTCTTCTGATAAAGGAAACAATCCCCAAAACAGTGGAGAGGAAAATCCAGGAAGCCATTCAGACCCAAGAGTGCTTGTATAAAATGATCCGTCTGAAAAAAGGAGATGGATTCAGCTACATGAATAGCAATAATTTCCATGAAGACCTAGAAAAGACCTAGTTCTAGAAACTAGAAGAAAGCAGTTTCACCAAGGATATAGAACAGTGAACACATCTTACTCTAGCAACTCTCCTCACAACTGCTTTCATCCAAACTCTCCAACATGTGAATTTGGAACAAGCCCTACCTCCAGGATGACTGAAACATCAGTAAGTACACAAGAGAAAAAGTATTATCCCCAGTAAGCCTATTGCCTTCACAGGAAACAAACATTAGCTGGGAACAGTTGTGGTTTTGTTTCTATTGTCCATATGTACATTTATATCACAGATATGCACAAAATGTTGAAGAAATTTTTGCCTTAGAAGATCTCACTGTGCACACTCAAACTGGCTGTCTTTTTAAAATGCTGGCCTCAGCACCCAAGAACACATTGCTAGGCAACTTCAAGAGAGAAATAGTAACAGAGTGATAAAAAAAATCTTTCTTACCTAGATTGTCAATTGCTATTGAAAGGAAGTCCCACAAATCAGTTGAGTTTCTCTAGGAAATTCTGGTAATTGCAGTTATCATGACCTTCTAAAACACACTGGCTCATCCTAACAGATGTCATCTGTAAGAAGGCTTCTGGAGTGGCTTCTGAAGACTATTAAGTTTTGTAACACAAAGATTTCAATCACAAGAAAAATAATCAGGAAGAGATTGACAAAACCAATGTCATTCCAAGTCCCAGTGTCAACCCTTGAGTGCCAGATGATTCAGCTTTGAAGTGGAGTATAAATATCGCAGTAAGACACACTGTACTTAAGAGGCCTGGCTGAACAGGAAGCCCATAAAGATCAGGCTGCTGTACCACACCTACAGCAACAAGAGGCGAAGGAACTGAGGAACTCATATTCTGTGATACTTTCGATCTACTCACTTGGAAGAGATCACACAAACACCAGCAATTTCAGGTTTTAGCTTCTTACTCATTTTTTGCTACTTTCCAGTTTTTCCAGCAGGAAAACATTCTTCTCATCAGTAGTGCTTTAAAGAGGCTAGATACCCATAGCATGAACACTGTGACAAAGCAAAGGCTTTTTAGTGGTTCACCTGAACCTTACAGCCTTGGGAGGATCCAGTGCCCTGGGCTCTCAAATGAAGGAGAGGATACAAGGGAGACAAACAACCCATTCTTCTCATAGTCTTTTGACACTCATCCACAGGCAAAGGGAGCAAACCATATGGCATTAATGACAGTAACCTCTAAGCCCATTTTTACAGAAAGTCATATTGAATCTCCGGTGATGACAAGTTTATTCTGGACAATCAGATGTATAACTTCTGCACATTATTGAGCATAAAAAAAGCTCAAGCCCACCTCAAGTATACTAAATTGTCCAAGAAGAAATTGAGTTTTCAGGAGGGAAAAAGAAAATGAAAAAGCCCACTGATAGTTCCTCTGGTGATCTTTTTTAGCTCGCTGTCTGAATGCAATAGAGACTGACAGTTTCTCCAGGATATGCTGCTTACTGTGGTACACAAGACAGGCATAACTGACCAACTGGCCTCTACAAATGGAGCAGGCCTTGGAAGTCTGCTGTAGGAATCAAGCAAATGGTAAATGACGAAGCAAAGTTCTCCAAGCAGAGAGCAGAGAAACAAGAGGGAACTTTCAGCATGATTTGAAAGAGAAAAAAAAAAAAAAATACTGCGACTTAGTAGCAAACAAATAACAACTGCCCAGTCTAATGATTGACAAGAATAGAAAGCCCATGATACAAAACAACCCTTATAGCAAAAGTAGTGATAGCATAAGGGATCAAGCAGGCTACTTTAAAAACTCAGTAAGGAAATCATAACTCTTATCTCCAGTCTTTTCCCATACATGCAGTTGTGATCTAAACATAAAACTCACAGATCAAATGGGTGAAGTCTCAAAAACACCCTTTCTAAAAAACAGCCTAATGGCCAGACTCACACATATACTTTACATATTTAGAGACAGACTACTCTCTACCCATGGAAGTTCTAAGACTGTTTTTGCCAAGAATTTCAGATGCTACGGTGCAAAGGTTTTTATAATAATTATTTTACTAAATAGGTTTCCTGTTCTAAAATGTCAAGACATTTTCCTAATATTTGAGCAGTTTATATTGCAGGCAAGACTCTGCCACAAATAGACACTAAGGTAAAAAAATCAATAAAAAGATATATTTTTAAAAATTATAAATTTATTATACAATTTACCTTTTCAGCCACACTTCAAATATGTTTTTATTTCTCTTTTATTACCATTTTTCTAGATGTGTCTATGTGCATACTGCTGCAGCAGTGACACTACCTTTTTCCATTTGGAAAGCAAGAGCTCCATCCAGCCTGGCTATGAACACTGCTAGGGAATGGGGCAGCCACAACTTTTCCAGGGAACCTGTGCCACTGCCTCACCACCCTCACAATAAAGAATGTTTTCCCAATATCTAATCTAAACCTATTTTCTTGTCATTTTAATCCACTCCCCCATGTCCTGTCACTACATGCTCTTGTAAAAAGTCCAAGAGATACGGTTAAACTCACAGTCCTGCTAAGTATTTTCTACCTCATAAATCCTTTTGTTCCAAACCTTCTGCTTGAATGTTATCACTCTATTTGTCTTATCATTCTATATTGCCTTAATAATTCCAGGAAAAGACAAGGCCGTGACAATTTTATAAAAATAAACTTGATTAATTCAACTTAGTCTTCTAAATAAGTCTTTGATAAAGAAAATAAGCAATTTTCATTTGAAACATCATACAAAAAGAGAAATTTCAATTTTGCAAGAATTTAATAGATTTTTTTGAAAGGTTAAACTTTTTAAACATAACTCATTATTACCAACATAAGGAAATATATGTTCTAGATATCAAGAACAAGATACTATTGTATCACAAGAACTATTCATAAGCATTGGACTGTAATAAATGTAATTTTCAATTTCAGAAATTTTTCAAATATATTTTATTGTAGTCTGAAATATAAAAAACACAAACATACAGCAAACATGTTTAAATACATTTCAGTGCAAATTCAGAAGGTTTTTCAGACTAAATGCCAAACATTACACTACCACAAAAGGAAATTCCTTACCGAAACAGGAGTTATCTTCAAAGAATCTCCTGTAGAATGTGTGAAAAGGTACCACAAGACAGGTCCAATTTCTCCTGTAATAAATCCTTGTGCATGGCATGAGCGAGTAGTACAAACATTTTCAATTATCTTTGCAGCTAAATGGTTCACTACACGCTCTTCCTATAGGAAGGAGAGGAAGGAAAACACGTTTGCAAATGTTTCCAATTTCTTTAAAAATTACTGCCTATGTCCACATTTTATTCAATGTTTATTATCTTAGTGTTGTTTCTTAATTCTTTTTGATACTTGTAAGTTTTCAAGAAACCTCACCTAATGACAAAGTTATCTTCACAGACCCTACTTCCCCCCACTTTGCCTTCTAATGCAAAGACAACTTAAAACAAGTAAAATTTAATACAAAACCTTTAATCTCCAAATAATCATTCCAAATTAAATGCAGTCATTACAAATGAAACAATGGTTATGTTAGAAGTGTTCCATGATCAGTGCTTTATAAATGAATGAATTTGTGTCAACACTCATCACTAGCACATGCTCTAAACAGCAAAATAATGAGATATTCAGTGACTTTAGGGAAAAAAATTTACATTAAACCCTCTTTATTCAGAAGAGTCAAAAAATCCTAGATAGAGACAGACTTCTTGCAAATTAAGTTGTTCCATAACTCCCTTATTTTCTCCTGAAGCAGATAATCCTGACCAATGCTTAAAATAAATTATTAGGTCCCATTTACTACAAGAAGCCCTGAATTTCTATATGAGATTCTGAATCTTCATATTTTTAGTACTAACCAAATAATTTTCATTTAAAATCGGAGTCTTTAACAGAACTAGAAGACACATTGCTGGTATAATTCTGGCTGTGCATTGCCTCACCTCATCTCAGTACTGAACTACAAAAAAAGTTAAGTCAACAATGTCTTAAAAAGCATCTTAAATTCAGCAGGAGAATGAATTTGAATATAATTTTTATAATTCAATTTGCCCTTATAGTCTGGCTTCACAAATAATTCATCATAATATCTAATTGATTTCTTTCTTAAACTGATCTCTATTTTACCCTACTAAGCTTTGGATTTCTAACAGTTATCTTTACAATCAGAGCCACCACCAACTGTGAGCAACAATAATGAAACATTTCAGAAAGTAGAATAAAAACCTTGCAGAAGGGGAGAGCTTATACTTCATTAAAAATATATTCCATATCCACTTTTCCTTCTACTGATTTAGTAGACCTAAAATATAGATTTCAGATGTAGAAATATTTGGAAACTCTAGTATAATGCCATCAAAAAAAAAAAGAGAAAGGCTCTGTTCATCCTTTTCATCATAATCCTTCCTGTTTTCCAAAGAACTGCAACTCTACTCAAAATATTTAACAGAAATACCGAAGTCAATTTCCATCTAAAGTGGTTACACTCTTATATAAAAACTCCACTGAATTCTGTGGTCTTCCTTCTTGTTTGCAGCTATAAAACCAAAGAGAACTTAGGCTTCTCTCTTTTTACATTTTTGATTACTGAAAAATATTGCATTATTTTGACCTATCAGAGACCTAAATACACAGATACTCATACATGTTTAATAAAATTGAAATTTTCAAAACATTTTATAAATAATACTCAGTTTTAATATTTTTGTGTGAATTATACTTCTGGTTTTTAGGTTTTTTTAGCGGGGTACAGTTAGGGTAAAAATACATGCTTTTATCAAATTGACTAAATTGATGCATTTAACATTCAAATTTGTAACTGAAACAACTGTCAAGTTAAGTCTCTCTTACATATGAAGTGATTATTAAGACTGCCAATTGGAACTCCACTCCTAATTTAAGCAGGCATAAACACTTAATAAATGAACGATAATCCCATTAATCATAATCAAAGCACTATACAGAGGATAATAGCTATTATTAATGCTAACAAATTTCCAGATGCAATTACAGCTTTCCTTTGCAAAGTCTGGTACTGAAGATGTGCTTTATTTATTTTCAGCCATTGATGGGATGAGTTAGGCCCTGTTCCAGGTTGTCCAGCTACTTTGACTAGAAACTGGTCATGCATCATCACTGTGCTCTAAAAGCTCAATGATGCTGCCAAAGTAGTTCTATTTGCTGTCACCTGAGACCTGTCATTTCAGCTCCTCTGGTACCTGTTCCTGAGAACTATCTAAGCAACAAGGCTTCAACCATCTTCTACTTAATTAGCTGTCTAATTCTAAGGGAAGCCTGATCAAAAGTAATATTTGGCCTCTTAACTAAAGGAGTCATCCCATGATGCTACCAGGACATAAGCTATTTTAGTGACCAGAAATAGATGTTCAAGATATGAGTTCCATGTATAAGTAACCCTCTGTCCACATCATGAACTGCATGAAACCTGAAACTATGAATAGAACTGTATAAAAAAAGAAGCACATACTTTATTTTTAGTGGGTTTAGATTTCAACTAGTTTTATAAAGCACACTTAAAGCTCCTAATTTTCAGTCATGTTGAACACTTGCAGATATTTCTGTTTCCAGTGAAGTCAGGGATACATAATGAAAAAGAGTCCTGAGTGAAAATTAAAATATTGGAAGGATAAAATTTGCAAATAACTGAAAGGAAACTTCTTTTAATCAAATCTTTCCATTTTAATTGTGGTGTGAGGGGGTGTTGCAAATCAACATCATAAAAAATCTACTTCCATTTTCTTGAAATAACTGAATCTACAGGATATTTTTACTGCCTGTTATAAATTTTAAAGTGCAGCAAAAATTTTGGAATCACTGAAGTTACAGTCACTATGCTAACTGACATACTACCAAAAAATAGCATAACTTCATTTTGATAAAACTTAGGATAAAATACTTTATGATCCTTTTAAAGTATGTTTATTGATGAAACTAAATTGCATTGAAGGCAGAGAGGACCAGCAGAGAGACCTTGACAAATTAAGAGGTCTTGGGCAATCACCAACCATATGAAGTTTAAGAATGGCAAGTACCAGATTCTGCACCTGGGATGGGACAACCCTGGATGTATGGACAGACTGGGGAACAAGAGGCTGAAGAGCAGTGCTGGGGAAAGGGATCAGGGAGTCCTGGCCCATGGCAAGCTGAACATGAGTCAGCAGTGCCCTGGCAGCCAGGAGGGCCAACCTGGGGGACATCAGGGACAGCATCACCAGCTGGGCAAGGGAGGGGATTGTCCTGCTCTGCTCTGAGCTGGGGTGGCCTCACCTCAAGTGCTGGGGGCAGGTTTGTGGTATATTATACTACATATAGTACATACACACTTGAGTAACAGCATAACACTCATAAAGAAACATTAAAAGCTGAAGGATTTAGGAAGTAACACTGCATTCCACACAATTCTTCTAAACCAACTTCTAAACACAGTTCTTCCTTTAATCTAAGAAGACAGAATATAATACCTACAAATATAACCTAATAAAGTAAATCTGCATCCTCCAAAGCATTCATGATTCCAAGAATTAAATCTTAGTTTGGCAACAATTAATGGCAACATAAAGCCTTCAGAGTGAACAGTAAATATGTAGAAACAAAACTTTTAAATGCCTTAATGATTTTTTTAAAATACTGGCAGTAAATTGGAGAATTGCTATCTAAAGAAGAAATTAAAGTGATAATGTATATGATGCAGAGAATTACTCTTATCCTACAGGCAGTTCTGCCAGTTAAAAACTGACATCTAAAAAAGAAATAAAAATGAGAATATGTATGATTCAAACTGACCCTCTGATACTATAGGCTGTACTACACTTTCTGAGAAAACAGTAGTGATTTTATTCTCTCCTCAAAATTCTCCTCTCTCCTTCAAATTCACTGTCAAGGAACAGTTCTGGTTAAAAATATACATTATAAAACATACGGCCTTATATTTTATATTGGCAGTTATTTTTTAAATATTTCTTTTATTATTAAAATTTCTCATTTGTTCAAAACCAAAGCCCTCAGACTTATATCTTACTCCCTCATAAAGGAAGAAGTCCATATGGAAGAGGGAAATGCACACTATATAGCTTTCTGGCAAGATCTCATTTATTAAAAGTCTTGCTTATACAGTATCTTACACATTCAAGAGACAGAAAATTATCCTTCATAAACTTATTCAATATTTCTGATTCAAATATATTCTCCATGTGCCACTTTATAAAATGAAAGGGTTATTTTTATATATATAATTATGCACCTTTTAAAAGCCAGATACAGTTAATATGTATATATAAATTTAACCATGCAAGTTTATTGCCTGTACATATTTTTGAGATTCTATGAAGTTATTACTAAAATTGCATGTAATTGCGTATTTTACATTTACGTGCCATTTATGAGCAGAAATGGACAGATACCAAGTTTCTGAATGATTTTTCAATGGTTCCATTCTCAGGAAGACTAAAAGGGAGGCTTGCATGGTTTCTGACTTCACTGTCTAGTTTCATTGAGAGACCTCATTCGAGCAACATAATCCAGACCAAATCAGAGAAGAAAAATTATAAAACACATCAAAACATGGTTTGGATATAGGAAAGATTATCAGTTCTAAAACTAGCAAGGATCTGAAGGAAGGGGGTGGCAAATATATGGGACAAATCAGAGAAGCAAAAAGGTGAAAGGATTGACTGAATAGAAGTGGATGTAAAACAGAAACTAAAGTTAAGATTTCACTTAGTTAAAAGTAGGTTGAACCTTAAATATAATAAAGAGAAAAAAATATATGCAGAGTCAATTATAAGATTCAAATCAGATACAATATTACCCACTCAGGGTCAAGTACATAAGGGAAACTTTAGCAAAGCAGTTTCGAATTAATGAAGCAAAATGCATAAAAGGAAAATGTTTGTCACATTAGCATTAGGTGCTCAATAATAAATAAGAATATGCTTTCTGAAACAGAAAGTATTTTCCATGACTAGATAACATAAGAACTCTGACAGCTATACACTTTAGCAACAGAAATCAGGACCTTCCTATCTTAGAGATTGCACACAAACATTTAGAAGTTGAACTTAAACAAATACAGATGCCTGGAATAGGCATTTTGTTTCACTGTTGGAAACAGTTGTTGGAAAAGATTAGCAAATAAAT
Organism: Parus major; assembly: GCF_001522545.3. Lineage (NCBI taxonomy): Eukaryota > Metazoa > Chordata > Aves > Passeriformes > Paridae > Parus > Parus major. Next base: position 44,383,282 of record NC_031769.1, on the reverse strand, counting down.
ATCGGAATGTTTACTACATGCATTCTGACAGACCACAACGTTATACCTAGACTAAAGCCTAAAGATGTCAAATCAAGCCTATCATTTCCTTATTTATGAGTGCAACAATTCCCTTATTTTGACACATAACTGAACTCAACTGTTCTTTTCCTGAGTTGAAATCAGCTTCTATCTCAAGATAACAACACTGAAATGCAAGAAATCTGAACTTGTGTTCCCTTACAGATGAAAGGCTCTCCCAATCTTCTACTTCCATCACCCTAAAACTCCTTTCACTGACCCATACACTTTTTTGTCACTGTTAGATTTTCAGGCACAGAAAGTATGTGGAAATGACACTACCTGCATTTTCTGAACATTTTGTTCCTTTATAGGCAAATAAAAGGGACACACACATATTTCAAACTTCTTCCTGTTCTACTGTTCTGTTTCAAAGGGCAATTCTGCTTTGATAATGACAAATCTTATAAAACTTCAGAAGTCCAAGAACACCTCAGAGTAGTTCATAATTAAACTCAAGAACAGTGAACTTAGCTTACAAAACTCAAAACTATATAGACCATAGTACCGAATGACATGAACTGGTTTTATTTTCTTGCATTTTTATTAAATACATCAAATAAAGCTTCTTAACTGGCAATAAATACTAGAAGTGAGTATTTACAATGCATATACAATGCACTGTGGTAGCTCAGACCTTATTACAAAAAGTTAATTTTCCATTTTCATAAATACTGAGACAATATGCCCATAATCATTTCAGAAACATCCCAATGTAACATTTACTTAACTCACAACTGAGCTTAGAACAACTACAATTAATTCATTCTGTAATTATGTATATATATATTTTAATTATTAATATAAGAATGCAAATCTTACCTACTTGAAATAAAGAAAAGCTGGTGACAAATATTTTCAGAGCTGCACAGCCACAGGACAAGAGGCAATGGACAGAAGTGAAAACTCCAATCATAAACAAGTAAATAATTTTTTCTATGAAGGTGGTGCAGGCATTGCTCAGGGAGATTGTGGGACCATAGTTACTAGAGACATTCAAGACTTAAATAGGCATGCCCCTGAACAACCTGATCTATTTAGACCTAGTGTGAACAGGAGGTTGTATTAGATGACTTCCAAAGGTCCATTCTATCCTGAAGTCTTGTGTAGTTTACAGCTTCAAACATCTTTTTAGAAAATATATATTACATTGCAAATGAGCATCCTCACAAACAGAAAGTGTAGAAGTACACATATGTACTTGGCTAGCCCAGACATAATTTTAAATTTATGCTTAATTAAATTTAATTTGAACTATTGCATGGCAAATGTACTTCTATTTTGTGTCATTTTTTCAAGAAAAAATATATCAAGATAAATTATTAAGAAAAATTTGACATGCATCAGGACTAAGAAGTGATTTTATTTTATAGGAATAAATTAATGTCTTACGAATGTCTTGATTTAGTTTCTGCACACTGTATGTTCAGAAACAGCAAGTCTTCCATAACTAAATTTATAATTAAATAGCATCTCACTACTGTGCCTTAGAGAGACATCTTACTCTAATTATGAGTTGGAAATCATCTACAATACAAACTCAGTTCTGTGTTCTTGGTCACATGAAGGTTTGAAGATATTAAAATGCATCTAGGCTCTTCCTTTATTAATAACAATCTGTAGGCAATAAAGATCTCAAAAAGGAAAGAGAAAAGGTATTTCCTCTTGCTTTCCACCTTCTAGCAACCTCTGACATGTTTTCTGCCTTGAGCTTTGCCTTGGGCAAAAATAAAGTGGTCTCATACAAACAGTGAATGTAAACCTTCCATTCAATTCTTTTTCATTTTACAAATGGAATTATATGCATATTTTTCTTCCCTTCTAGCACAGCTAAGCCATCACCAAAACCAATGAAGAACACAGTAGAGCACATGTATGAGAATAAACCTAAATACTACTTTTTTGCCTCAAAAAATGCTGACAACACAGTAGGATAACAATGCAGTTTTAAAAAACTGTTTATCATCCACTTCAAGAAAGAAACTTAAATCTTGCTCAAAGATTTACAATGATGTATGAAAATCAAATTGCATGAGGACAGCACAAACTGTCAGAACATTTCTCAAAAGATGCCTACATCATTAATAAATTTCACATTTATTAACAGTAATTTATATTTACTATCCCATTTTCCCCAACACAAGCAGCAATACATAAATGTTGAATGTACAGAGAACAGCACTGCATTAATCTCCTGCTTAGGTCATGGTTTTATGATTATTTAAATTCAAGAGCAATGCTTGGTTGACAAGGTACTGCAATGCTTCAGGCTACAATCCTCACACAATGCCTAAAGGGTTATTACTGTGGAGAAATTCTACTGAGGACCATGAAAGAGCCTTACCCCTTCCCGAAGACACCTCATTAGCACAGTGTAAGCAGCTGAGGGAACAGCCCAACATTCCCTGGGGTGCTCCCCTTTTTCCTCCTGAAATGAAGCCAACGGCACAACTGATTAAATCAAAAAATCACAACAATCTCAGTCACATAAAAAATGAGTAGCATGTTCTTAATAAGGTTCATATTATACACATTTCAAATTAACATATGCAATTTAATATATTAAATTTCAGGACATTATCACTTTTTAATGTTCTTTCATGTGCAGCACAGAGATTGATATTTTATTAGCTTTTTTAAGTAGTCTCCAAAATCTGTAACAGAGTTTGTCCTAATTTTTCCGCATTTTATCAATTCATTCTAATTCACACATGCAAAAAAGTGTTTCTTCCTTCATTCCTCTCAACTATTTTGAGTACTTCAGAGAGAGATAACTGACTATTAATAGTAGAAATTCTTCTCTTTAAATGTGATTTAATTACACCAAACAAACAAAATTAAATTTTTTTGGTAGGTAAAAAGAAAAAAAGTGAACTTTCTTTTGAAAAAAATGGTCCTAGTCATACAAGGAGATACCAAGTGATTAAGAAAATTTACTGTCTGGTATAGTTTTCAGTACATATGAAAACTGCTTCAAGATCTTAATATATATCTCTTTGAAATCACCCTGTTAGAGAGGCTAATTTACTACTAGTTGAATAAGTGTTTAATTCTTCCATTAGAAGTGAACTTAACTTCCCTCTGTCCCTGCAATAGCCTATGGTAAAATTTTAAGTTTAAAATGGGACACTTGGATATCACTGAGATTTAACTGCAACAACTTCCATATCCAGGCTAGTAACACAGAGCTATTAGTAAGTGGGAAAAAATATAGCCTCATTCGGGAAAGAAAGTGAGAAATAATAGACATTAGATGGTGTGAAGATGACAGGCCATAAAGTCATGAGAAACTTGTTTTAGTAAGTAGAAAAAGGATGACAAACAGTAATTTCTTCAGAAACTACAGAATTCTTGAACTCTAGTAATTATATTCTGAAATTATATTTAGCATTCTAATAAACTGTTTTTAATAAAAGGGACAGGATAGGTAAAGTGGGGGTTAATGGTGCAGAAACAAGTGATACTTTCTAATTTTGCTGATTTCTGTGTGGCTTAGAGTAATTCAACATATATGATATGATCGTTTCAGGCATTTAATTAAAGCATGGTACATTAGCATGGAAGACAATTACTGAATTGTCTAGTAAAATTAATTTTCCTTCTTTATCGAAAACAAAACCTTATTTTCCACATATATCCAAAGAGAAAATGAGTCTGTTAAATATCCCATTTGTAAGCTTTATTTCTGCTAACTTTTTATTACAACGTATGGGACAATATAAACAGTAATAAAAAGAGTGGCTTGACATCAAACAAGACACACCAGATCCACTTCATTCCAACTCCTTTATCTTAACGGAGTGAGAACATGCTGATAAGTAATCACCATTTGCCTTCCAAGGCATTATGTGTAAGTTTAAGAAAACACAGTCCAAGTTTCAAGAAAGTAAAGGTAGGTTACTTTCAAACAGGCAAAAGTGGAGTCTTTTCTACCTGGAAGAGGCAGGACAAGGCTAGGAGTCAAAACACAGTTAAAACGACAATCTGTGGTAGAATAGGCGTGGGTCTATTTCTTATTGTATTCACCTAATTTAACCAGAAATTCTCTCAAGTTTTTTTGTAAGCATACATATTAAATGTGATGTAAAATAAAAAGCCTTAAGAAATTACGCAATCCTAAACCGTTACTGGTTCTTCCATTCTTCAAACCAATTAAAGACTTCTGCAATGTTTAATCTCTAAAAAAGGCAAAAGGGGTATGAAACTTAGTACCATTCTTAATTACCTAAACGTAACGTACAGCATTTGGCACTTAATAAACCAAAATATATCACAAAACACTCGGGAATCTTCCTACTTTTTGCTCACAGCCCATGTTGATTTTGATTAAACTTTAGGTTCTGCACCCTAATAACACAAACAACACAAAATGAATAAAAATATTACATAGAACTTGAAAGTTTTCCCCCAAGGCAATCCACTCAAGAGTATGAGAACATGCTCCCAGGAGTCTGCTCATGCTACTTGTGAATTGCTCTTGGCTTCTGTTTGGAATAAAAATGCAGAGATGGAGTGTAAGATCTTACTTACAAGATCTCATAAGCAAGTACACACACAATATCAGAGTTTAGGATTGCACAGTACCATTACGATTATCTGGACATTTCTCAGTATTTTCTAAGCCATACAAGTGCAAAGTAATCTTGTATTTTACTGCATTAATCATCCTGCACCTAAACAGCTGAACTTGACGTTAAGTATTTAATAATTTATGATTTACCAAGTGTTCATATGAAATAGAAATAATCTTTACAATTATTTAGTATTAAAATTGTGGCTGGACCTAGACACACTTCACAAAACCCCAGAGGGAATAAATGAATAAATAAAATCAGCCTTGCCCCAAAAACTTACAGTTTAAATAAAAATATTTAGTAGTTTGATAAAACAAACAAATAGGCCAAAGAAAGCACAAAATAGAAGGAAACAAGAAAAACAAGTGTATAGTCCTTAATGAATTACATTATAATTTATTTTTCTTTATTAATAAAATCATAAGGCTTTGCTGTTTAAAGATAAAAGTTAGCAATAATTTTTCTGGTTTCATTTATTATATTACCCCTGACTTGGTATATGATCTTGTCAAGGTCATTCAGCACTACTGTTCAGCATTTTAATGAGCAGCGAAATTCCTAGAACACTACAGTATTCTGAGTTAAATACATATAGAACAGAAAAATGAAAAGAGCTTTTCTTAAAAAAATTGAACAGTTAGTATTTCCAAGCAGACAAATCACAATGATATTTTTGAATTTTTTGATATTTTGGAAATTATACCAAGACATGGTATCTTGAGCTCATATGTGTCCAAATATTTATTCCGACACTCTAACAATTTCTTAGCTGTAACATAATGCAACCATTAATATTTGTGTATTTGTGTGTGTGAGTGTGTGTGCGTGTAACCAACCTTGAAACATGACAATGTTGCTACTCATATGCAAGTTGTAATGCTCCAAACATTGTGAAATTCACACACAGACTGAAAAATTTGTTAGTTCACATTTTCAGAAGGAAAAAATCTGTGCGCATCATTTTAGTGTTATACAACCAGTGTTAACAGAATTGTTTCAGCTATCGGAGCTTAATTGCAAAATAAAACAAAGCCACAGAAAATATTCCTGCCAAATATCATTTTTAAGTTGGAGTTTTAAGTTTATTTGATGACAGCAGGTACAAATCTTTTCTCCTGAGGAAACTGAGCAAGTATTAAAACATACAAACTGTGACTGTGGATGCATTTTCCAGGACATAATTTCTCATTCTAAGTTCTCTGAGCATGTATTTGACAAATATTTTGGCAATTGCCCAACAAAAATAGGACAATGCTTGTAATTTTACAAAATCAAGGCAACCACTACATTTTGTGGAACATGCAAAGGAGTTAGAGAAAATAAAACCTGGAAATTCAGCACAAAGCCATAACTAAAGCCATGATGATTCAAAGTAATGAATCAAAAGTAATGATTCATTTGACACTTTTGCTCCATTACCAACTGTTCTGTTAATCTAACATGTTAGCATTCAGAGCTATTAGATGATGCAGGTAATACAGAGGCTTCAGAGAAGCCAAGGTTAGATTTTTTCTGTTTAAAGACACCTTGGTTTCTGTTAAGTAAGAGTATTTTTTTCTTAGAATAAGGAAAAAGAAATGGGATGGTTTAAAAGAGCTGTCAACTTCAACTTTAATATTGACAGTATTTCTTTTCTACAAATAATCTGATTACTTTTAACGTGAATCTACTATTTCTATATTGAACATTTAGAGCAGTTTTAATCAGGAATAAACACAAGTCCATTTGAAATTAGCCAGGAACATTTAATTTCTGTTTCCATAGTGCTGTGAATCCAACCATGCTACAATAAGTTTTAATATGGACTAGATATATAGATACACTAATATATTAATTTATTGATATTATAGGCCGTCCTTATACATCCTGTTTAATCAACATCTCTAGCTTAGATGTTTGAACCTCAGATCTGCCACTTGGAGGCCAGCAATGTTTATGGTGGTTGATTAAATCCTTTTATGAAGTTAAAATTCTACACTTGAAGAATACTGTTTAATTACTCGCAGATGAAGTAAATGATTGGACCAGCATGTTTCTTAAAAGTAGAAAAAGTATTAAAGAAGACAAAAGGACCAGAAACTGTTGACTATAGCAATGACTAAGTAACTTGATTTTTTGGTCTACTTTTCCATGGGAAATTTTTTCATATTTGCCAAATTTGTAAGGATCACTTGCAGTCTTACCTTGCTGGCAATGAGGTAAAGCAGCTCCCCAAGTGCTGGTAAGAAACATTGCTTCAATTTGCTGTTTCTGAAGTTCTCTCTGATTAGTTCAGTTAAAAGTGTAATTGCCTAAATTTAAAAAATCAATCAATAGATAAACATGTGTATTTTGTCAAGGAAAATGTACTGCTAAAAATAAAAAGCTTTATCTCAAATGCCATCTTAGTGATGCACTCTTCACTTATGCTGAAGAGCTATTTGCAAGGGATTTAGTAAGCATTGAAAGAAAGAAAAAATAATTATTACAAAACATTATATATGCAATATGGAGAAAAATAAGGAATTAGCCAAGCTGACAAATTGTCAGCTATCTCTTCTTTCATTTCCCTCAGTATAACAGGAATTGATTTGCCAAGAAAAGAAAAGCCTACTTGCTGTTCCTGTGTTTCTGTCAGAACATCTGAAAGTTTTCACCATCAGGTTACAAAAAGCACAAACAATAAGAAACCTCTAATGATATCTTTTCTGTAGATGTTTTATCAAAGGATAAGAACTATTTAAGATTAGTCTCCTGATCTCCAAGTTTACAGGTGACAAATGATGTAAGACCTGGACATATCATTATATTTCTTTGTATTTCATGAACTTCTATTTGCAAAGCATTTATGCATACATGCACCTGTGTGTGTGTGTATGTATATGTGTATATATTTTAAAATATATATATGTATAGATGTGTTATTTATAAAGAGGAGTTAGAAGAAAACTAGAAAATTTGATTGATTTTGTGCAGGTGACCCAGGAAGAAATCATTTCCCCATGCAAAAGTATTTGGCAGTAAAGCACTTTTTCTTACTTGGAGCACCAAGGAGTTTTTATATTCAACTTCCCTTGTTTTACTTCACCTTCTGACCTTATAGCAGCTTCATAACTCCAATCTTTGTACAGCAGAATCATATCAGAACTGGAAATGCAGTCTTCAAATCAAAGCAAAAAGATCTACTAAACAAACTTTGACCTTCTCCCCATCTTTTTAAAGTAGTGCTATGCTCATTAACTGTTTTCTTTAGCTCCTTTCAGGGCATTTCTACAAATTTTATTCAGGATCTTTAATTAGCATGCCATTCCAGAGACAGCTTTACTTTCTTATTTAAGAAACAAATGTATCAGGTTTTAAAGGTTCTAATATGTCAGCTTGAGAAAGTAGTAGTCAAGCTGATTCAAGTGCAATTTTGCATTGAATGATGAACACATAATGACAGCATTTTCTCCTTTATTATATTTCTTTTCTACAACTACACAGAATTATTCTTGCTTTTGTGATGAAATATATTTTGAGAACTACATTGACTGTGGAATCAATACCATTAAAAGTACCTTGTCACTGTGGCATTAACAGAGATTACACATACCCAGTTATCATCCCTTCACTTTGCCTCTTTAGACTGAGGGTGAAACCACCATGATATAGTATTTAACTACACAAAACTGATGAACTGTGTAATATCACAAGCTGTTGACAAGAGCTCCAGCAGACTGGCTAGGGACATCAAATCACCATGACACCTAACTTACACTTATTTGTTTGCTGGCAGAACTTGAAAAAAATACACTTCAATTTGTATATCTGCTATAAAGGAGCAAGGCAGGGTGCTCAAAATTATCAGTTTTAATGATGAATCTCAACCAGCAGAAAACCCTGTATCAATACTAATACTTGTTTGCACCTACAATACTTGTTTTCTCAAAGCATGGTTAACATATTGGAAAATTTTGATGACACGTTATCTAAATACATTTGTATGTGCAGTCCTACAATTCTCTAAATCCTATATTCTGCTAAATAAAACCACAAATTAATATTTGTGTGCAGTAAATTGCATATTCACTATATTCACTTGTACTGAGTTCTGTCTGGCTGCCTTAAATCAAAGTTTAACAAAACAGTCATTAATATTTAATATACTAGGTAGATTATCCGTCATCTGTGGTTTGGGGTTTGTTTGTCATTAAAATAAAGAATTTAAGATTCAATATGAATGAAATTTAAATCCAAGAACAATATTTCATATTGGTGAACAGAAAGTATTGTTTCTCACTCTCCTTCAAGATTCTAGGACAAGTTATTATTTTTATTATGAAGAGATTCTAGTTATTATTTTTATTACAAAGTGATAAGAGAAAAAAGTAATCATAATCCAATTCCTACTCTCTCCTCAAATATGAATAAAAAAAAGGTAAAATTGAGTTAACAAAAAATAAATTAGGAACTAATTTCCTTTCTTATGCACTGAAAAAAAACTTGCCAAAATCTGATCAACACTGCAATAAATTCAAGTTTTCATTTGAAAAAAAACTTTTATTAAACAAGAGGAAAAATGTGTCTGAAGAAATCTGAGCCATTAGTGACTGACTTGTGCTAAAATCATGACATCTTCGTTAAAGAGAAACAAGTTGAATGAAATCTTATATTTCTTATCTTACTATATTATAATAAATTTCTCCATTAAGGGTTAATTTTAGTAACTGTAAGAAGATCCATAACAAGAATTAACTACTATGGCAGAAGGCACTGGACACAAAATAATTACTACACATTACAGATGACTCATAATCTCTTGTATACAAGACTTTATTTACCACACTCAGATAATGGTCTCATTTTCTCTAGAGAGCACACAGAGTAGAGAACTGCCCTGTGATTTCCGTCCCTTCACTGAAAACAATTAAATAATCAAGAATTATACAAATGCAGGAAATGGGGTTCACAGAGTATGTCACCTGCTGAACTGGCAGTGTCTGTGCCAATAATCTATTTAAGATCTTCTTGCGTCCTCTGCAATGGAAGCCATGGAACAGGAAGCTGTGATACATTGTCTGTATTATAAGGACATTTATACAGAAACACAAATATTTTTATAAAATAATTTTTATGTTATGTAATATAAATTGTTCATAATTTCACAAACACATTTCAAATTACCTAAAAGGAGGCAGACAAACTGTTTCCTCCTCTTGACAGGACACTTCTAATCTTAACAAAAGTGATTTGCACAAGATTTTAAATATTCTTTCATCCTTTCATAAAGAAAAATATAAGACCTGAAAAAAAATCTGCCAAGACACTTTGACTCAATGTTAAAGGGTGGTATAAATTTTAGGTAAAGAAAGTAACACAGTCTGTGTGGGAAAATGCACAAAAGAAAAATCAAATTTATTTCATTTTAACTACAGACTGACAAATGAACTCTCCTTCTTACCTTCTTTTTCTTTTCAACCTGCCTACATTTTCCCTTTCATAGAAGAAAGTAGTAGTAATGAATTGCAAGTCCTACACTGTCTAGTAAAAACATCTTAAATTTAATAAATTATCTACATCTTTTACCCTAGCTGTCAAACTGAGTAGATATAGTATAGTTAGAAAAAGAAAAGAAAGAAGAAAATTTCATATCTTGACAGTCATTGCCTTAATTTACAACAACAGTGTGGATTTGATCTATTACCTATGGCAGATTCTCAATCTATTTCAAAATGTATCCAGAAGTTTCCCTGCAGTTTCAGGTCCAGAAGTGAAAATTACAGTATATTCAAAAATGAAGGTATTTCATACCTTAAGTTGCAGTGGCAATGTACAGATTTACAATATTACTACATCTTTGATGTATTAGTATGACTGTCTGCAAGTATCAGTGGAAATTAAAATATCTCTGTAATTCTGCAAACCCTTACAGTGATAAAAGCTGTCTATACCTCTAGCATAATGGAAATAATATTTTAGTTCATTTTCTTGTGAGTACACATACATCATGTAATGTGGGCAAGTAATAGCAAAGCAATCTGACTTTCCTCTGAGAAAACTCTCTCATCAGGTTGAGAAAGTACACCATGGTTTTAGTGCCACTAACCAGAAAAGAATCTAGAGTAATATTCAAGTAAATTCAAATGGGTATATAAAAAAAACTACCAGCTTTTTCAAAACATCTCAACTCAAATTGGGTCATGAAATAAGGACTGAAGAAAAGTCTGACTACCAGACTATGGATGTGGCCTAAATGATGTCCAGAATGTAGGGGGAAGGAAAAAAAAAAAAAAAAAAAGAAAAAAAGAAAAAGAAAATTAAAAACATATTGCGACTCCTCTAGGGAAAAATGTAAGATGGAAGTGTCATTTTTCCAGGTGGCAAACAACACAAAATTGACTCATTATGAAAATTCTTTTCAACTTTTCCATAACTGAAAGGAAGAAGTCTTAGTAGATGAGTAGTCAAACCAGATGTCATGAACTCTAAAGGAGATTCAACTTGCTTTCGAATCAATTCAAGGTCCCAAAAGGATAAAATTAGAAACAAATAGAATCAATTAACTTATAAATCTGGTATGTTTACTAACAAATCAAAAATGGACATTAAAGTATTGTTAAGCTTTGGAGGTTGTCAGCTTGTTTGGGTGCTGGGTTTTATTTTTTACAGGAAAAAAATGTTATTACTTCTCCCAGTCTGTCATGCCAGTCATATTACCACATGAGCTCAGTAGCAGATGTTCATCACTACGTCTGATTTCTATCCCAGCCCTCAAGTTTGAAGCTTTTTAATCACAGGAAGGACCAGGTAAAAATATTTGCCTCTAACAGCAAAGATCCTGTTTCCATTTTTGCCAAAGGCAAGCAAAGAAAAAGATTGCTCAGGAGCCCAAAAAGTAAAGATTTCTGCCTTCAAAACTCAAGTCAGTGGCGATCAACTGAAGCTAGTTTACATCTAAAAATGCAAACTGAAACTGGCAATGAGTCTCCACAGAATAAGGGTTGGCAGGAACATCCAAGGAAGTGGTATTTTCCTTTTTTCTTTTTTTCTCTTCCTTGTTTTTACTCTGTTCATAAATTGATTTGAAGTTACTCTAAGTCATCATCTTTTTCCAAGCAGTGGTCCTTTTATCCACTTTTTAGAAGCCATACTAATGACATTCAAAGACCAATGCCCAGCAATAAGATATACAGGTAGAATATTTTAGATTGATTATTTCTACATAGAATATCTCATATTAAAAAAAAAAAAATAGGGGATTTTCCACTAATTTTCTTTGAAATTAGTTCCCTTTGAGTACTGAAAATTCCTTCATTCTTCTCCATGAAGATGGAAACTAGACAATACAACAGTTCTTCCCTAAAGAATTATTTTTAAAATGTGTTTCACACTAAAATAATTTTTTTTTCTTCCCCCAGATGATAGATGAAAGGTCTGGTATATAAAAGAAAAGCTAAGACTACAACTAATACACAAGTGGTCTTGCCTAACACTGAGTCTAGTTTCACTGTCTTTTAGTGCAATAATCAGAAGACAGCAGGAAATTAGGCTTTTCAGCTACCACCAGTGTGCCATTTCTATCACAAAAACATGCTCTAGCCTAATTGTGTCAGTCAAGCAAGTGTGTGCTTAAGAGGAAAAGTCTGGATTTCTTTCTCCTGTTCCTAGCCTATGATATGATTCATTCACAAGTGCAACACAAACAGAAGTGGAAGAAAGGCTCTCTTTTAGGTTAACTCTTTAAGCTATGCACTTAGTTGTAAGAACCAAACAGTTCAGTGTGCAAATTGTACAACAACTTGCATAGACCCAAAGTTGTTTGGTGTAAAAGAAATTTAAAGAAACAAAAATACATTAAAAACAAATTCTTGGAGATGTCAAACTTTACTAAAAACCAACAACTTACAGCATACCACAAAGAATTGCAATATTATATGCTGTGACTTTGCAAGCATCACATAAACAATATCAGAATAATGTCAGGAAATATTTAAGGCCTTACACAGATATGTGTCTTCCAAAGCTAATGGAAAAATAAGTTTGTTCCATGTCAAGAAGCTTAGGCACAAAATTTTTTTCCATGTGGTCTCTCTTGCTCATGGACAGAATGCCAATTGCACATTTAGTTTTCTGTATATATTTGATGGTTCTGCTGATACTGTAGCAATGTAAGGAAAGAAAATATTTCACTTTTTCCACAGGAAAATTAAAATGTTCCTACTAAGTTATTTTAACCACAGAAACACTTTTCCATCTAGTCCATCCAGCCTTTCACACCCCAAATTTATCTCCAGTGTATATAACAAACATGACATATATACATATCACTTCCAGAGACACAGGTATTTATCTGCTGAAGGAAAGGGTCCTAGAGGCACAGATGATCATCACCCCAAAAGTAACACAATTGTAGAAAAAAAAACTAAGAACAATCAGTTTTTACTATCATAAGAACTAAACTGAAACTATTACAAACAGATATACTGGCAGTATCACTGACATAATTTTAATGGAAAAATGTACTATTTCACCTGTAAACGAAAGAGTAAATTTAATGGACTATGAAAACAGTGCCAATTACATGGCTTTTTAAATGGCAGTCTTTTCTTCAGTCAGGCAATTAATTTAAGAAAATTACAAAAATGTACTTAATCCTGCAATCAGCAATGTATGTTTTCTCCTTCCTAGTTGAAAATTTTCTTGTTTTCTACTACTGGTTGGTTTGGACTTCAAACATAAAGCAAGCCAAATTAATTGGATTGATAAAAATAATTTTTTGAGAGAGGAAAAAGAAGAATCTTTGGTTATGATAAAAGGTCTTAGTTTTTCTCCAACAATCCAGAATTGCCATGCTTGATATATTCACTGTTTAAATTAATTATATTTCCGTTATTTGTTTATTCATTCAGAAGAACTTTGCTCAAACACACCATGAGTTTCTTCTAATTTACCTGAGAAATGTCTATTTTTCATTTGTTCTCCTGCCACGTGCCCCAGGCAACAATGTAAGTCATAATTCAATTAACCAAGTTGTTGAAAATAAATTGAATAAATTTATCACAGAGTTTGAAAGTTTACTAGAAGCCACTCAAAAAACTTAAATGGAAGCCTTCTCACAGTTACCAAAGTATTAAGTGACAATCCTGATTATGTCAGAATACTAACTGTAAGGTTTCAAGAAATTTGCAAAATACATGTATACATGAAGATGTGAAAATACTCATGCATCCATTCTCCTACAGATTCTATCTCCTACAGATTTTTTTAATTCAGGAGAATTTTGTTTTGTGTTGTTTTTTTTTTCCATATAACACATATCAGATCAAAACAAAGAAAACCTGGAGAAAGCAAGGATACACTAAAATTATGATCATTTTGAGAAGACTTATAAAGTCATTTTACAATTAAACAACATTAAAACTAAACAGGTTTGGAATAAATGGTCAAATCAAACCATTTTTATTTGAAACTCACTACAGTATGGGCAGACATGGACAAGCCTAGAAACAGGATTTATCAGAGAGGTAAGCTAGGAATAGGACTTAAAATTGGCATTCTGTAAGAATGTGAATGACAACAAACTGTAGACCTTGAACAATTGAGACACAGTGAGCTACCGAGAGTATATGTAAGAGTTACAGGTCATAAAACTACACCTGTAACAATACAGCTGCTTTCCAGCTGTGGAAAACAACCACTAAATTATACTTTAATAAAAAATCAGAAATAAAAAGGCTCAAATTATACAGAGTTTCAGTTTGGATGAAAACAGAAATCTGGATATTTCATCACTTTGACAAAGGAAACAAAGCTATTTTTATTTTTATTATGGAGATATTTTATTTTATATTTTATATTTATATTTTTATTATGGAGATATTCTGATATGGTGTCATCCTTCATGGGACATTTAGTTTATTAATTTGGCCATGGAATACATTAAGCCAAAGGCTTTGTAAAGAAGCTCACAGTGTGAAGGCTGCAGCAGGTTCTCTGAACCCTTTAAACACTCAGTAGAGCAGTGGATCAAGGTCTGTTAAAAAAAACAGGCATAACTGCCTAGGCCATAGGGTGAGATTGATATTCCCATTCAGCAAATTTGAAAAAGGTAAGGAAAAGGACTAGATTTTGCCACCAAAAAGGCCCAGTAGAGAACAACTCCAAGGTGGTCTCCTAACAGAGGACTCTGCTCCCTGACATGGAGGTAAACTGTTATGTTACTCTATCATCTCTTAGTAAAACAGTCTGAAATGTCACATCAGACATCCTAGGTGGCAGAGGGGCCAGTATATCCACAGAAAGGAAAGGACAATAGCTTCTGTTAATAAATACACCAAATTAGATATACATGGAAACAAGTCTTCCTAACTATGGAAGAATTTTTTTTCCTGTGAGATGAAGAACAGAATCCTCGAAAGAATGTTTTTTTTCCACTGAATTTTAATAACTAGTTTCAAATTCTAAATACAAAAACAAAACTTTAAAGTTTAGGTGTTTTTCTAAGATAACCAGCAATAAATAAGAGGAAATTATGTTTCAGATTTATAAAGGGCAATTCCATGGGGGAAAAAATTATATTATGTCAGGAAAAAACATATGACCTATTAAAATATTTTATTGCAGCTGCACAATAGAAGAAATGGCATGTAAAATGTCTTCATCTGCAGTTATACAAGAGATCAATTCCCCTATTGTATTCCAAGATCAATGTCATTTTTTTCTAATCAATGCAATGAAATACTTCTTAAAAATACTTAACTGGAAATAGATCAAACGCAATTGAATTTACAGATATAAATATTCATTTATTCTAATTTTTCTAATATGACCTACATACTCGAATACATCAACAGAATAGAGATAGTACACAGTTCCACACTTGTCTAGTCTGTAGAACAGTAGCTTACTTGCATTTTATTTTGTGTTTTAGTGACCTCTGGTGGTTACATTCAAAGAAAACTGCTGTTTCCCACTTGCCTGAGAAAAGAACTTCAAAAATACCCAAAACATTAATTTTTCAAAGACAAGTAAATTAAAGGCTTTTGGCATGCATTATGTGAAAGTTTACTTCAGTCTTTAAAATGAGGTTGAGGCTTCTTCTCTTTCCTAAAGTTTTTCTGCCTCTTTAGGGATTAATGCTACTATTTCTAAAACCATTTTAATGACAACAGCAAAAATTTAATGGTACAGATTCAACATCAAGGATAGAGGAGCTATCCTTAAATAAATGTCTAAGTGGGTAGAAGGCAGTAGGGGGTAGAAATAAAGAATCAGTTTTTTAATATGTAAGGGACAGCAGTGGCAACCTGCACAAGTCTCTACCAGGTCCTGTGCTACTTTAAAAGTACAAAAGAAATCACAAGTAAGTGATAAGTATATAATGAAGTAACAAAAAAACTGCAAAGGGGCCATGACTGAGTGATAACAACTGGAAAGAAAACTTGATATAAATAGCATGGTACACATAGGGGGCAAAAATAATTCCAGAATCTCTTCTTCACAAGCTCTCAATTGACTTTTCACATTTGGGAATAAATTTTGGAGCCAGAGGCGATCACTTTTATTTAACAGGTAAAAAAAATCAAACAGTTATTAAATAAAATTAGAAGTTACTAGGAATGGAAGAGGAAAGAAAACATAAAAAACCCCACCAAGACTCAGATCTCCTACATCTTCAGACTCTAAGACCTGGATCACAGAGTGTCATTTTAGATTATGTTGCTCAGCTCAAGACACAGTTTGATTTTGACATTTCCTAAATCATAACAGCCACCAATAAACTTTACCTGGAGCATCAGATGGTTCATATGAGAGGCTAAATTACATCATTATATCTATTTCTCTATATAATGCTGATAGAAAGGTTTGCTTTGTGCTGGCTTTTTTTAAGCACCACACAATATAAAATAGCTGACAGTTAACAAGGAAGCTAAACCAACTCACAGGTTCCTCTGAAGGGAGCAGAGGGGAATACGAGTCTAGATGAGAAATTCCTAAACTACTCCTTCTTATTTTTCCTATAAATGAACTATTGAGTTTTGTGTACTGCCACAGTTATTTTATTTTACATTATATATGCAAAAATAAATTTGAACACAGGAAAATATTAGAATTCAATGTGTTTTTGATCATTCTAATTTTGTGTAAGCACTAAGATTTTTTTTAGTTCAGAATTATAACTTTGAGAGAAAAAAATTTGGAACAAATGTCATTAAATAAAGCACAGTAGTTGCATTTTAAACCCAGACTTCTTAATTATAAAAAAATCCTTATTTTCTCAATGAGTGTATATAAAAACTAATTTTAATTAACATAAGAATGGGGCCAGAAAGTTAAAATGGAAGTTAATTTTCCTTTCTAGTCCTTCAATTTAAATGTCACTGGTCTTGGACTTGATTTTTGAAGTATATGGATACTTCTAAAAATGCTAAATTCCAATTGTGAATGACTTGTATGTTCAAATTAAAAAAAAAAAAAAAAAAGCACTGGAAACATTTTGAGCAAAATATTATCATGTATAACTACTTCAATCTATTGCTTTTAAATACAAAAGTTGACTAGGATATGTGTTTTCTGATGGAAACTGGGAAGCTAGGGAAATTATTGCTAAACATGTTAGTGCTAACCTGCTGAACAAACACCTTAAGCCAAAAGCCATATGGACATCTCAAAATTACTTTTGAGTATTTTAACTTTAAAAAGTTAAATATCAGAAAAAAATCTGCCACATAAAAGAGCATACTTAAATTGTGACCTGGAATCCAATTCTTGTGAAACTGTCAGTATTGAAAGACTTTGACCAAACTTCAGTGACTGTAACTACAAGGACTTTTGCCCCACTTTGGAACTTTACAAAACAAACAGCAAACCCTAGGTAACAACAATAATGTTTTGAGTTCAGCTTTCACTATGGAATGTCAATGTTAAGCAATACAGCAAAATAATCACAATCATTTCTAAAATTCATTAAGAAGAACCCAGAGGTACCTAAACCAACAAAAACTTCCCTCAGCTGCATTTCCAAAAGAGTCAGGTATTAACCACTGGTTGTATCCTCCTACATCAGATCTACACAGCACACAGGAATATTTACAACTCGTGTTTTGCAGTTGGGTCTTACATTCAAACATCTATTAAATTGAAGTTCTGGCTTCACCTCATGAAGAAGAAATATCACATTCACACTGGAAACAGACATTAAATAGCATGTTCTGTCAAGATTTCACAATCTGTGTGCATGTGTCACATGCAAGAAAACAACATTAATACCACTAAATCTAATCAGTCTTCTGTTTAAGTCAACTACTGACCATGTAATATCAAACAAGAATTAAAAATACTTTTTTTCTCCAAAGAAAATTACTTGCCCTTCACTACACACATTCTTCAAGAACTGTAAGAAACCTCAAATTAGTCCCATCTCAACAAATTCTTTTTTGAAAAAAGATCCCTAAGAATCAGATAAACTATTTTATATTAATTACAATAATTACATTTCAGAATAACCAAATATATAAACAGTTTCTTCTTTCTACTTGTACAAAAAATATGACATTTGATTTATTTTCATCTATTTGATTTCATAAAAAGGAGAGAAAAATGCTAATTTTATCATTGGTGGCCACAGGTTAGTAAAGATCAGAACTACAACAACACAGAATAAGCTTGCAAATTTATACATTTAATTAATTGATTATATTAAACCTTACATGTATGAGTTAAAAATAAAGCAGGTTTCAAAACAAAAAAAGCTGTGAAAGCTTCTGACATAAATAGTAATATCATTAAAAAAACCCTCTTCTAAAAAAAAAAAAAAGGAAAGTTACCTCAGAAACAGGTACATTTTCTCCAAGTTCAGATGTATGTAATGCCAGTAAACCAATCACTCGAGCAACATTAGCACGTCTGTGTATCAAATAAATATTTTGTTTGTGTGGGAAATATATTTACAAGATACTACAAAAACAATTATATCTTGTTTATATTCTACACAGGTTGCTATGGGCAGAAAAATTTGATGTCCTATTTACACCTCAGATTTTCTTCTTATTTCTATTTTTTTGTATCAACAAGTTATTTCAGTGTTTCAGTCCAATTTAGCAATATATGCATAAAGATATTTATTTCCTCTAGCTCTGAAGTGTCATGGTTCTTTAGTTTGTTAGGATTATTAATAATCACGCTCATCTTAATTTTTTATATAATACAGAAAGCCCCTGAAATTTAGAATTTCATGATAGCTGAAAAAACAGAATCAGCAAATCAGTTTTCAATGTTTCATTAAAGGAAAAAATTGGAATAAAATCAACGTTTATGAAACAAACAGCAGAGGGCACTATCACATTGAATTATTCCTGACAGGTATTACCACTATAGTTCTTTTACTCTGTTGTGGTATGGAGTTATTTTATTCAGTGATTTTAAGTAACTTTATTTGATATACTAAATCCAATATTATCTGGATAAAATTTTAGAGATTTTCTATAATCTTTGCTCCTGTAGAATATTAATTCAATAGTGAAAAAATTCCATTTTATATTATTATACTGCAAGTTAGATACCACAGCAGTCTGGCAGTCTAAAAAACTCCTCAAATAACCTTTAAATAAATATCTTTAATAAAATTCAGTGACATGTCTGCATTTGAACACATTAATTTAAAATAGTTGTTACTTACACATCCCAGTTGGTGGCTCCACGCAACTGCTGTATCAATATAGGGAACTACAGTTTGAAGAAGATAAATAAACATCAGTGAATTTCAATGAAGTGATAAATGATGAACAATATGATAAACAAATTATAAACGAGAAATCAAAATATCAGAAATTTCATAAAAATATACTTGGATGGAGATTTCTAAGAGTATTATCACATACAAATACTGCAGATACTGTGCAAACACTGATTAAAGTGTTAATTTTTAAAATTAAAATTTTTCATTTTAAAAATTAAAAAGCCTGAGTGGAAAAATATGAGTATTTTTCTATATTTTTGCCTTAAACCAAACTACTAAATATGTATCTTAATGTCAGGTCTTTTTTTAAAATCTGAATAACACTATTTAGAGAAAAAAGGTCTGATTCTTTCACCTACAAGCACAGAGATCAGCATATAGTATTATAAAGCATATTAAATCATTTTGTGAGTCTGTA
The DNA here is from genome assembly GCF_001522545.3 of Parus major. Lineage (NCBI taxonomy): Eukaryota > Metazoa > Chordata > Aves > Passeriformes > Paridae > Parus > Parus major. The sequence continues at coordinate 44,363,532 of NC_031769.1, read as the reverse complement.
TCAAAATAGTTGGCAAATACCAGAATAATGAATGTTAACGTATATAATCAGCCATTTAAGAACCAAACTGCATAATTACTAACTCATTTCTAAAATGTTCTGTTAATTGGCTATTCAGTTACTGTATTATTGCTCCCTTTGCTCCAAATTCTCCAGTGGTAATAGAATACTCCTTCCAGCAATTCTGTTTCTGGGTTTCACAAGAATGTTATGGCATAAGACCTACCACTCCTTCCAACCTAAATGCTCTTCATCCAGTTTTCTGGCAGTGCAATTTTGTCTTTAGTATCTTATATTCCAACAATAACACATCTCAGCTTTTAACTTAGGTACTTTATTACAAATGTAGGAGAGCAAAATAATTTATTTCCTATTAAATAAAACGAAAAGTGCTCATCTTAGGATACCTTCTGTGATACCTTTATATAAGCCGGGAGTGGTGGGGGAGGAATCTACTTCTCTTCTGCACATGCAAGACTTGAAGAAATATGTTAAACCACTATAGACCATACTAGCAAAATTATTTGTCTGTGAGAAAATGGTTTTGGAAACATGAAACCCCAAAACAGATTCTTCAGAGAGCATGGTCACTCTTTGAAACCCTGTATACTGAAAGTTTTACTGCCTGTGCTTTAGAAAGCTTTCTTGCTATTCTTTACAGACATATGACCAAATAAACTTAATTTAACAATTCATACATGAACTCTTTACAGTATCCTCTGCCATTTAATGATTTACAAAGACTAATTTTTCATCATACATTATTTTACACTCTTCATAAAGGTTAAACATTTAACCTCAACATTTTCCCTAATGCAAAAGAAGTATATGTAAATGTATAAGAAATCTAAGATAAATAATTAGTTTCCCTCATCTCTTTTAAAAAATGTAATATGGAATTTAATATTATTTTTGTTGGTTTTTTTTTACTTTAATCAGCATCATATTTTTGCCAGTACATCATTGACTTTTTCAAACACAACTAAAAGCAGCTAATTTTTGATACAATGAAAAATATGTAAGCCATGTTGATTCCTTCAAAGCTCTTTTACTTACCAGCTGAGAACTAATTAGCCTGTTTGCAATCTCCTTGTGGACAACCAAAGTGCACAGGTAGTACAGTAAGTTCAGTTTAGAACGTGCTGCCCCTGTATTCTTCTCACTGGAATCAAGCAGGGAACACACTCTTTTCAAGAAGCTATTCCAGTCCATGTCTTTCATAGATGACAGCTTCTCAACTAAACCATAAGAGGAAAACAAATAGTTAATGATTCTTTGATGTAGTTTCAACACACTACAAAGTAACATCACCACAAATAAGTAAGTTCCAAAATTTGAATCTAATTATAATTTTAGGACTTAAAATACTAAAGAAACATATTAGAATTCATGTCTGAAGATTACAGAAATCAAAAAGGAAGCAAGAAGAGAAATAAAGGATAAAAATTCAGCAACAAAAGCCTCAATACATGTCTGAAAGTGCAAACCTGATAAGTCCTTCTTTTAAGGAAACATTTATTTGCATTATATTTAGGAAAGGAAGAAGTTGTCCTTCATAATTACTAATTCTTAATAACTAAAGTTTTCTTAATAAGTAAAATTTCCTGTAAGTAAAGTTGAGGGAAAACCTAAAGAAAATCAATGAAATCTGCTCACAATAAATAAACTGAAAACATCTTTAATTACTCCTACAGGTAGGTACCCACCTAGCTAAGCCTTAGCAAATCAGGACATGGATGATTGCCAAAGGAGCACAAAGAAATCAAGTCACATGGACAATTAACATATATACTGGGGTTCAGTTCATTGACCATTGCACATGAATTGAGATTTTTTTCAGACTTTCTTATCAGCCGCAACAGTTAATTTCAATCTAGCAGCCATATACTCCCTCAGTTTTAGTATTTATTAATTACTTATCTGCCATTCTGCTATGCTCCAGTATAGACTATTTGAAAGCACATTTTCAGTCTTTTATGCTAGTTTTACAGTCAAGTAACACCACCTCCTAATGCAGGCAGATATACATTAGTAGAGTTGGCAATAGGTTTGGCTTCCAGGTATTCATTTAAATTTTCCATATTACCTTTAATCATTATTGACAAGCAGCATCAAATTCAGTATCTTCAAAGACTATCAGAAAGTTGTCCAGAAGAAAGCTATAACTCTGAATGCATTCCAACAATAAAAAACACTGTCCCATATTAAATAAATGCTGACAACAATTAAATATATCAGAACATCAGTGTGATAATTACTTAAATGTAATATGAAACATTAGGCAGTGGAATCTGATCATCTTTGGATTAATCAAATTTAAAATATTTTTGATTACAGTCTTGACTGAGAGATTGGGGAATGTTGTGTTCCTTTCCAAACATAAAATTTCTTCAACAAATGAACTCTTCAAAATACATCCTTTATAGTAAGAAAAGATGAACTATTATGCCTAGGAAGAGGTGCTATGTGAATTCTAGAAAAACTACATATCTGGCTGATAACCCTCTTCAAGCAGAGTCCAGTACTTTCCTTTAAAAGACTAGAGGAAATATTCCAGGGGAAGAAATATTACACACATGACAATGAGCTGGCTTTAGTTTTCAGAAATATTTCTAGACATTGAAAATTAGCAACAACAAAAAGACAAATCCCAAACAACTTCACATTATCTTTTGGGACATTAGTGCCATAACACCTCATGATTAAATGTGGGACTGGCAAGGCTATCTAGTATTGTGATCAAGAGTGCACATTTTAAGATCCTGCTGCCACTTGCTTGCCTGCATTTTTCAAATTTTAATAGATTTGATTGAATATTTCCGTTTAAATCTCTCAGTTGGAAAAGAATATGCTAGTTTTCCCACACTAAACACTGATGACTGCCTCATGGCAAAAGTTTTGAGCCCAGGCTTATAACTCAGGAAAGCAGAATAGAAAGGAATATTGTTAAAGTGTTTGTACTTGAAAAGTCTACTCAAAATTGGTCTAGCTAAAAATATTGCATATACAACTATAGTTTCAGAAAAATTAGTTCTGAAACTGTGACCTTGTATAATCTACAAGGAGAGGTTACAGGTCTTACAATAGTGAGTTACAGCAGCACATGCAGAACTTGTTAGAATCTTCAGCAGATCCATACCTGAATGTGCTGGTATATGTAAAGTTTTTGGGTCAAATCTAACTGGTACATGCTTCATTATCTGGAAAAAAAACCAACACATTACAACTAGTTTTAATACATTTCTAGAAAATCTCCAAGTAGTTGAATGTTAGAATACAATGAAGCAAAATTTGTACAGGATGGGTGGGTGTACATGCTACTGCTCATTACTGAGGAATTTTCCATTGTTTTCTGGTATGTATTTCTTCCAAGCAAATATCTGAGATTTAACTCTATGTTTTTTTTATATAATTTTATTGCTAGTATTTCCATTTACGTGATTTTTAAAATGGGATTACACAGGATTTTTTCAGTTTACATTTTTATCCTGTTTGTTTGCAGAAGAATACTTGCATTTGGGTTTCAAAAGCTACTGAAAGGAACTATGCAGATGACAGCTTACAAAAAGTTTTAGCAATTCATTTCCATACAGTAAATACATATATACACTAGACCATTCCTGAATATAAAAAACTATATTATCAACAGCTAATCATTCATCAGGTATAGGGGGTTTTTTTCCGTGCAAAACCATAATTTTCTTTTAGCTAATTAAATTGGATGACTGCTCAGTAACTGAGCGTTTGAGTGTGATTTTCAGTAAATAAAGAACTTTTAAAAAGGCAACTGTGTAATGGAATTTAGCCTTTGACAGATGAAGTCTTAGCGTAAGTAGAGAACTATTTTCTTAAAAAGGTCTTCAATTCCACAGATTTGCAGAACACAGGAAAATTTTACAATTTAAGCTGACATTTCAGCTTTTAATATTCTGCCAGCGTCTAGCAAATCCCTTTCCAGGAGATTAAATGGCAAGCTCTTCAGATTTACCAGGTGTCAGTATCATCCTTTAGTCTGAAAAGCAAACTACAGAGTCATCACCAAGCAGGCAGTGACTCTGATTATATGTCCCTGGAACTTAGTGGGCTATTTTGCATTAATTCTGAGTCTGGCATTGCTTGCTAAGGAGATTAGTCTACATGTGCTCATCAGTATGTGCACATACCTCTAATCTCATCTCTTATATTTGTAGTAAGAAGAGGAGCAGTTACAGACTAAGGCTTTATGTCAGAGTCCTGAGACAGAACTGAGAAATTACCAATAGTAGCATTCAAACATATAATTACCTTTGAAAGTCTCCACTGGGAGCAATGTCTCTCACCCCAAACATATTAAAAGAGCATTATTTGGTAGTTACTTACCTAGCTGTGTAAGATTTTTAGATTTTCAAAGTGTTAAGAAATCGATTAAAACAAACCAAAAGAATTGTTAATACTAAAGCAATACAGCAACTAAAAGCTGTAAGATATTCCTAATGAGTTAAGATGGTCACTTCCAACAAAAAATCTTGCATTCTTCACAAGTAAAGTAAAATTCATAAGTTGAAAGTCGATGAGTAAAGTTGATAAGAAATGATAAGACTGCTTCATTTTTTCTGGCACAGAAACAAAAGGAAGATAAAGGGGCTCTTGCCTATCATTCTTTCTACCAATACATCCTCCTATAAATGCACAGTACATTGTCATTGCAATGCAGAGCACTGTTTCTTTTTTCATTTGCTCTTTACTGTCAAACTTAAGTGTGAATTTCCTGCTCAGGAGACTCATTACAAATTGTTAGCACATTAGAATCCAAATGACAGAAATAAGATAGACATTTCTTGTAACCTCAGGTGTTCTTTAAAGAGAGAAAATAAATTCATGTTGAATAAGAACATTATCACAGTTGAAGTCTAAAGAGTAACAAACATTATTCTGTAAAAGTCTAACTCCTAATCTAGAAGAATTCATAGATGTCTTTGTTTTCAGTATAATAAACCAAAGTTTTGTGTTCATTTAACAGATATCAAAGCAAGTTATCGGAAAACAAATCTACAAAAGCACTGAACACAGCCTTTAGTAGCTTCTATTGCTTGTAAGATATTACTTAATAGTATTATTCAATCCCAAAATAACTCGTTTCTATAAATTAGCAACACAATAGGATTATAAAGACTGCCAAAAAATTGTATGACAGATTGCTAGATAACTGGGTGGAACTGCTTTAGAATGAGAACTATAAAATACAGGAAAGGAGTTTCACCCTGATTAAAATTTTATCTGCAAAAATAGCCTCAACCACAAGTTCCTGAATCTTACATTTTATTTTTCTATACCTTTGGATTGTCAATGATTGGTGTCACAATAAGATCAGATTCAGTGTAAATGAGGTCCTTCAATTTTGACTCCATATCCTGCTGACTTGAGCACACATTTTCAGCCTAGAACAAGAACAAACTTTTTTTATAAACTGTTTTGTACCAAAAAAGAGTTAATTCATGTTTATTCACAAAATACTTCATTTCAATATTATATGAAGCAGTCTGGCCATGGAAACATACTCTAATTTGCTTTTTATTTATGTAATAGCAGATAGGACCAACTAAAAAATCTGGTAAGAGAGACATACCAGAAGCAAAAGCATTAGGTCAAAATGTAGATTGAGATGGAAAAAGGTAACTTGTCTTTTATGCACTAGGGGGAAAAAAGAAAGGAGACTAAGAATCTTTAACTCCTACATCTGAAGTTCTGTAAATATTTTTTCAAACAACTTGCACACTTAATTGTGGAAGGATACAAAAGAAAGGTGACTTTGCCACGGAGTTCAGGCTAATACTCTGACTGTAGAGGTAACACATCCCTCAATATATACCTTTTACTCACTTTTTTCAAGCATGAACCTCCTCGTGAAGAATTTTTGATTGGGATAGTAGTAGCATCACGTACTTCTACTGCAGAGTTAGTTCTAGGTGTGGGACGAGAACTTCAGCAAAAGAAAGAAAAAAATAATTTAAAAACAAAAAGATTACAGATTCAGTTTCATTGCAAACTACTTTTTTGTTCATGCCATACAGCAAATTTTCAAAGCTGACAAACATAAATTACACTATGTTCTGCCTAATCCCTTAACTGAACACAAAATTTCTGTCTTTAAATGTGTTCTGACAAGGTTAGGATTTCTTTGCCAGTTAGAAATGGGAAGATGGTATTTTGTTTAAATTATTAAATGAATGTAATTTGATTATTTTCTCAGCCGTAATGACTTTACGAACTGGAGGCTAAACCATTATTATCTTAACTCCTAATAACAAAAAACACAAATTAAACAAAGCATATTAACTTGACAAAGTATTGCAATTTATTTTATGTTACTCTCTTCTGACTGCCAAGTTTTGGCTAAGTAATGGGAAAAAAAACCTCCTAATTTTTGTGTATCGTTGTGAACTGGGTTTACCTTTTGCTTTTACTTTCTAAAATCCTGTCTGCTAATTAGAAAATGAAGAAAGGAGAGACCAGAATACTGCCAAGTTGCAACTGTCATAATGCTGCTAGTGAACTTGGGCTTTATAGTACACAGTAATTTAAATTAAAACATTTAAAATCAGCTTTACAATTATCTTAATTGGCAGGCCAGGAAACTAGTTAAATGAACAACTTTGAATGAACATGCTTTCTTAACTAGCAGAAAGTAAAAGACACATTTAGTTGCAAATCAGATTTCTTTATTAGAAAAAAAACAACTAAACTAAAAATATAATGACCAAACAAAACTGAAGACACTCAGGAAATCAGTGATCAAATGAACTAATGTAATAGTTCTCATCTTCCATCTATTTTCAACAGATATTTAAATTTAAAGGGCAAAATGAAGGAATACCAAAATATTACGTACATAAAAATATATGAAATATCCTAATTCTTATGGTAGAAAAAAGTATCAGGATGTGCTTGGAATTTTAGTTCCTAAACAAAAAAAACAACCTTGTGATTTCTAGCTAGGAGGCTGGACAAATGATTCTAAGTTGACGTGTTTCAAAATGTGTAGATTTGTTAAATATTTTTTTCTCAATTAATTCAACTAATTTTCTTTCATATATGTTTGAGATACAGATAATAGTACCTATTTTTTCAGTTCTCAGATGGTTTCTCAGTTTAAAACAAGGCAAGAGATTGCTGAATTAAACTAGTTAAAATGAATGAGATATATTCCATTTACACAAGTAGAAGAAGCCACTGCTCCTGTTAAAAGCTGATTAACCACTCCAGCAGTTAATTAGTCTGGTGCAAAGTGCCAGGTAAGCAAGTTTCTTTCACTTCAATGTTTTAATACTTTACTAGGCATCACATACAATGCTTTCAAAAGTTATACCATTGAAGGAAAGAGAATTTCACAACAGATTTCTATTGTCTGCATTACATTTCAAATTTTGTATTTAAATCAATGTACTTAAAAATAAACTACATTGATAAAAAATATTATTTGGATTCCACCAATAAAAACCAAATGGTTATACCATTTTTAATACCATTGTGGCCTTTCTTTTGAACAGTTGGCTAAATCAAATGCTACTTGAATTTACTAATAACATATGTTTAGCTGTGATGATAAAAGTTTTAAGTGAGATAAGAATTAATACTTTATTAAAACCAACTAAAATTAACTTTTGTACACAGTATTACGTACAGAAGTCCTATTTCAGGTTATACAAGAAGCTTAAAAGAGTATTTTCAAACTGCAATATTTCTGCTTTATGTTGATAAGAGAAATGTTGATTTCACTAGACAATCTTGGCCTGAAAGCTAGTATAGAGTTTCAGAATCAGGCCTCAACTAAAACAAATCACTGTTAAATCAAACACTATTTTTTTACTTAATACCCATGTAGCACTTAATAGACTGTTACCAATACCTTGTGATGAAAAGCTGCAGGCAGAATTTATTAACAGATCATACGCTGAATGCTTATTCTTATGTATTTAAAGAAATCATTCTCCAAGCCTATTCTTATATGCATGAAGTAAGAAAGATCTAAACAAATTTCAGATCAGAGCTTTCTTTTTAGACAGACAATTAAGTAATCAAAAGTTTACTTTCAAAAATGAGAACAATAAAGTCATATAAGCTTTAACTACACACACTGCTTTCACAGCTCTTCAAATGTATTTTACTATTTATCAACTGGTAATAGAAAACTTTAAAGGAGACACAGACACAATGTTACAGTCATAATAATAAAATGTTTGAAGAGACAGTGGAGGAAAAAAACACCAAACATACACGATCACAAGGAGGTTTTCATACCTGAGAAGAAATATAGATTCATTTGATTCACCATCAGCTACACTTTTGGGGCGCAATTCAGTCTGAGTTTCTAACAAAAAGAGAACATGACCTTGTATTCAGAGGTTAAAATCAAATAAAACATAGGGAGTAAATATGTTGGTAGGATTGATAAAATAACTAAAAAATAACATAAGGAGCAATATTACCTATTTTGAAAGAATTGCTTGATGGTTTAGGACCTGCCCTTGAGGATGACAGGTTATCTAGATTGTTATGAGCATCCACTGACTCTTTGGCACTCCAAGACATTGATGACTCTGTGTCTTCTCTGCTGTTTAATAAATTATATTAATTATAGATTTTTAAAAAAAAAAGGATGGATATTAAAATCAATTCATTATATCCATGATCTGTTGCAATTGTTAGCATACAGTTTAGCTGTCATTCTCTAGAACAATATCCTCTTTAAATATGTGTTGCACATACTTTTTATATTGGTAATGGCAATGATGAAAAATAAGTTTACAGCAAATAGCTTGGAGAATATTAAAAATTCTAGCATTAGAATTTAAATGAAGGACATTAAAAAAGTTAAATTATTACCCCATAATACAAAAGATACTAAAGAAATACTAAAAGCATTACAGAAATTTTAATCTTCACAGGAAAAAGTCACAACAAACCTCTGTCCAATTATGAAGTCTGTAGCCTAGATTAAAACCACATTTTTGTGTATGTAATGATTTAAATGTCATACTTAAATGCAATTTTATTGATTTTGATTGTTTGGGTGTTTTTTAACATGTCCTTAGATTATTCACAAGAAACTGGATCATAAAACCTTAATGAATGCTCTCCAGGATATCAATTATTAAACCCACACTGCAAATAAAATAGATACATGGGCCTCACAGTTGGAAAAGAGAGAGTATTGAGCTTCTATTGCATGTCAAGCCAACGTTTTATATTTTTCATATTTGTCAGTTAGTGCACACATCAGCAGATATTTCAGAGGCCTTAGAAAAAATCTCAGGAGTACGGCCAAATAGCCCAATTATTTGTAGGAGACTAAGGTTTCTCTGGTTCTCTGAAAATTCCCCAAAATTATCACTATCAGGATGTTGACATAAGTCTTGCTTAAACCTTGAATAAAATCTTAGTTCACAATATAAACTTTAAATATTAATTTTTTATTGCAGGTGAAACGAGTAATAAAATTAGAAGACAAAGAGCTGTATCTCAAACTATAAGAAACATTAATAACAAAAATACTGCAGCTAGTATCAGATATAGGTATCAAACAACATGAAGAGAAAATGTTAAAGTAGATACAACAAAAAAACCTCAGCATTCTAAAACTATTTTGACATTAGTTCCCCAGATTGGAACATGAAGTATTTTGCAAATATTTAGAACAAAGTAACACAAAAAACAATGCTAAATGTCCTAATTCAAAATTAGAAACATAAAAACCAGCAAGGTAACATGAGTTTAGAAGAAAATTAATTTTTTAATACATAAAAACCATTTTCACAAAAGGTTTGGGTGTTCCTGCATATGTAGCAGTGTGGAGTATTAAAAATTTAAAAAAAAACCCCTACTATTAGATTAATGCATCATGTCATACACAAAGAATATGGGTCAGCTGCATTTGCAAGATTATAAGGCTGAACCACAGCTTTAAGATGATGCACTGATAGGCTTTGAGAGGCTCTAAGCCTAACACATAAAAACAAAAAAAATTACGAAAGATAAAAATGACCCATATTTATAAGATTCTACAAAAGCTTTAAAAAAGTTTTAAGTCAGATTCATACAACAATATTTATATATTATATAATATACAAACAAATAAATAAAAATGAGAGACTTTAGCTCAGAAGTTAATTTCAGCATATTCTGTAGCCAGCAGGTTGGAGTGTGTTGAAAGTGAATGAACAGTGCAATACACTAGGAGGATAATACAATTTGTAAAAATCCAACACTACCCACTGAATGGTGTAAAACCCCATTCATTAATTCATGAAAATTCTAAGAAAAGTTCAAAAGTTATAAAATTTACAGGCAATAAAATATTTTATTTTTTATCTTTGTTTATATTTAGTAAAAGAAAACTTCCTTGAACATTCAGTACCTTAAGCTTGTGCCCTGTCTGTCTGCAGAATCACCACCACAATGGCTAAGGGATCCTTTCCAGAATGGATGCTGCAATAGGTCTGTCCAATTCAGCCTTTGGAAAAGCAACAAACAAACTGTAAAAGCAGTGGCTAAGTACAACTCCACAGAGACATACAAGACTAGCTTTTGAACCCAGTGACACTACAGAGCAGTTAATCCTGTTGTTTGCTTTTATTTGGAAAACAAGTAAGTTTTCTTAAAGGGCAAACTTTTTGCCTTAAATCAGAAAGGAAAATTCACACAACAGAGGTATGAGAATAAGAATGAAGGAAACTGCAGCATCAATGCCCCATGTAAATTATCTGACATACCCTGTAATTCATAGCCCTAAATTATTTAACAATGGAACTGTATCAGGTAAAAATAAAAGCCTAATAAATGACATGTGTCCTTTGCTCTGGAAAAGCAAAGCCATCCAATTCAAAACTGGCTATCATTCTATAACAAAGTTATCTATTTAGCACAGGTACACAAATAAAAAAAAAATGCAGTTAATGAAAACATCAATTCTATATATCTTCATCTAAGAAAAAGCACAGTGCTCTTTTATATGAGAGATGAATTTTTTTCTGCATTCTTTGTCATCTAAAAAATCCTATACATACAGTATCATAACAATTATTTTCTCCAGAGGTGACAACATAAGCAGCTGTCATGGATTGGGCAGTTTACCTTTTCTGAGGATCCTTTTGAAGTAACCCATCAAGCAAACTGATGAACTCAACAGATGGTTTGTGTAAAGCAGAACCTGTAAATAGAAGCACTGAAGATCAGTATTGGAGAGCAAAAACAACCATCAGCCAATGTAAACCACACAATTATCTACTGATCATGTTAAAAAACCTTATTGATAGTAATTTCATCTGAAAACAAACCTCAATGTATAAAGGATCTTAAATATATACTCTTTGCATTTCGAAGAATCTTCAAAAAACACCCAGAACAAACAAACTACTAATGCTTGGTCATCCAACCAATAAAAATGTTTTTAAACTTGTAACTTTAAAAAAATAGCACCCTCCAATTATCAGATAGACACCAGGAAGAAATTAAGTAGAGTTAAAATCTGCTTAAATTGAAAGAGACGCTAATATATAAGGATCTCTGTGAATAACACTGATTCCCAGAATGACCAAGACCAAAAATTCCACTCCAGCAGGTAGATTTAGTATTAAAAATTAAAAGTAAATTATATACGTCTCTGTCAAAAGGAAAACAAACGTTCATCATTAACAGGGAATTATCATAGGAAGGCATTGCTAACATTCACTTTGGACAACTAACTGATTCCTGCAACCAGCCTCAGAAGAAAAAGGGCAAACCAAAGCTTTAACTTTGTAAGTATTACTGTGATTTGATCAATTAAAGAATAACAGAACCCTACCCTCTGGCCCTGGTCGCAATGGATCTTCAGATAAAATCTTTTCAATTAATTCCGAACGGCTTTCTGACAAGAATGGCCGTTTTCCTACAAACAAACAGAAGTGTATTTCAGAGATAAGGCAAATTTCAAAATGGTTGTAAGGTGCAAGGATTTATCATGAGCTCATTTTCCTGAGAAAGCATCCAAAGAAATAAACAGCCTCAGTCTGAGTACTATTTTTCTTGTCAATTTAAATTCCAAATCTTGGATTAAATTCTTTCATCATTAACAGCAAAAGAAACCACAGACAGAAGAGGCACCAAAGACAGCATGATGGAGGTGACCATAATAGCCCTGTATGAATCAGAAATGAGACAAGAGGAATAGGCAGAAATTTCCATATCTGTGTTACTGTGTTGATCCAACAGATCAGTGTTTTGCTTAAGGTTTAAGAGGGCTGCAGTGTAATTATCTTCTGTGATGAAGCTTCCTTCTAGATGAAGCTAAGGTACTTCATGTGCAGGGAACCAAATTACTCTAGTTTTACAATAGTGAGGTAGTTTTCTCTTCCAAAGGTTTAAAATACTGCACACAGAGTTTAATACTAATGAGATTAAAAGCACTATACTGTCAGAATTTGAGGGCTCACATAATTTTGAATAATAGTATTTAAACCCTACATGTTGGTTAGTATTGCTGTCAATAGGACTATGTAAGTATTGTTTCACCTCATTATTGCATAAAGACACTTTTTTTTGTCTCTTAAGCACAGTTAGTATGTTCTTCAAGAAATCTTCAAAACCTTTCTCAAGTTTTTCTATGTCCTAACTTCCCTAGAAAGTTCATAAGAATTTACTCTGGGGTTATGACCTATGTTTCCATTATCACAGATAATACAGATACACAAATTTACAACCTGAGAACATTTCATAGAGTAAACATCCCAGGGACCACAGATCACTGGCTTTGCAGAAATTGTCTCCTTTTATTGCTTCAGGAGCTGTGTAAAACGGAAGGCCTACAAAACACAGAATGTAAAATTAATGTGTTTTGATTATTCACTCAGCATTCATCCTTTTTAACACTTTGTCTCCAAACTTCACTGAGTCATAGATCATCTTCACTCAACAAACAAGAAAACTGAAATAGCAAATGTAAGTAGTTTCAAAGGAACTTCTGTACTGTAAATGGATTATGTAGGATTATATATGCTATTTTGCTGTTTATTTCACTTCTATTACCAAACTGACTTGTGCTGCATTTTCAAACACAGCAATTAATGCAAAGAATGTTTTGATTTCCTTTAACAGCTTTCAGAGCAAGCAATTCGAGCAGAATGGTAGACCATTCTCATGTGAGTAACAAAAATAATTACGTTATATTAAATTTGGGATTTCTTTTTTTTAACTCTATCCCAAGAAATAAACCCTCACGAACTTAGAAAGCTGTTACGAAAACAAGGTAGCTAGACAATGAAATCACTTATCTAAACAGTTGTGGCCCTTTTCCCACTAAAACACTGTGAAAACATCACATATCAAATGATAGCAGCTTATTCACAAATCACTTTTGTTTAATACAGAAATAAAATATACAGTTACTATTTCTACAATAGCACCCATAAGTTCTCAAAAATCTCTAAAAATTTACACTGCCAATTCCAAAGTCCCTTAAAAAACTTACTTTGGGCTCTTTTCTTCTTGTGTGTTATTTCTTTAAGTGACAAAAGGTAATTACCATACATATCAAAACAGTTCTGAAGAGCAACAGGAAAGAGATTAGATTTGCATTTCTTCCTGAATAAAGACCTGATCTTGGCCTTATTATTTCCAGTGTGGACTCTCAGAAGGAGACAACAACGAGAGCTTTCATAAAATATTACCAAGAATTCTGTTGTTTCTGATAAAAGTAACTGATATATGAGCCACCATTATCTTGGAAATACAGATCTGTGAGATGTTCCAAGATAACAACCAATAAAAGATTAAGAAGATTAAAAACAAGTTTCTGAATTTTTCTTATTAAATGAAAGAAATAACACAGTAAAAAAATAACATAGTATCTGCAGTCTACTGCATCTGTGTGGATCTGCCTGTTGAAACTGAAGCACAGTAACTTTCTCAGACCTTAAAATTAAATTGTCCGTCTTTAAGGTAGTGAAAGAGTTGACCTCAAACGAGAAATAACCTGGACCACATAAAAAAGGACAATGAAAATACAGCAGTGCAGTGCCCAATGAAAGAAGCTGTATAGTATTTCCTGAATTTTCTGTATACTTTTAACACTAACTTAATGGAATTTAGCTCCAGACCTTACAGCACCTGCACAGCACAAACTTTTTAAGTCCATAAATAATCCCAAAGCTCAATTTTTTCCGAGACAAAAGAGGAGTAATTCTAAATCATTTTTCTTTATCATAATCACTGATAGTCCAACTTTCATTCCATCTCTTTGATGTAAGTTAATTCTCTCTAGTAAAAATCTCATACCTTGAACTGTATTTTTAAAGTATCTTTGTGGAGTGCTTTCATTAATATTTTCATCTTCTTCAGCTCCAGATAAAGCAAAATCTTTTTTCGAGTCTTCACCATCTGCTCTAGCCCAGCAAAAACTACCGAATTTCAAAGTGCCAGACCCTTCCAACAGAATCTATTAAAACAAACAAAATCTAATATGCTAGTATCACATAATAAAACTAAAATTTCCAGCATGAAATATGAAATAATTTGTTATAAAAATAATCACAATCTCAAACTATTTAAGAGAGACTGAAGGTTTTAAGTCAATGCCAATACTGTTTTTTTTCTTATAATCAAAAGTACCCCAAGAGAACCCTTAAGAGGTTCGATGTGCACTTCTGTTTACTCATTATTAAATCTATATAAACAATGATGTTACTAGAGAAAGAAAGTTAAAGTAGAGTAAAACTGCATAGGAAAATAAAAGTCTAGTAAAAGCAAACAGCATAATTTGAGGAAAAATAAAAGGAATTTTCTCATTTTATGTAGCAGAAACTTCCACAGATTTTGTCCGAGGATGATGAGAGTTTTCTCTGGCTAGTCACTGCTTATTCTTGCAACTAAAAATTTCATAATCCCAAAAACCTTGTTTGGAGAAATAGCCCATTCAGCCAGAAGCAGGGGGCAGGGCACAGAAGAAGCCTTAACTTTAGCATTCTACTTTTTGTTGAAAAGAGCACTTTACAGCAACATTCTTCTTTGGAACACAAAGTGAGTAACACACACTGTGCTTTATTAATGTATTTTTACTGCTTTGGGGTCCACAAATGACAGGAACTGAGTAGAATTGTGGAAGATTTCACCAAAGATTCAGAGAAATGGCAACTTGATCACTTACAGATTAACATCAAAACCAATTATTGTTAAGCAAAAATTTTTTATTACAGTCTGGTGACTACATGAATTAAAAACAAACACAGACTTTGGCAAACCTCTACTTAAATTACACACACATACACAAAATGAGAAACTACATAAAAACTATGTGTCCAAGGACAGAGAACTTAAATAAAATCTTTCATTAAATTAAACCAGTACACCAAACCAAAAGAAATATATCACATTGTATCAGATATACAGCAAGGAAAGAAATCAATTATAGCATAAAATATTCATGCTGCAGACTTGTCTGTGATTGTCTTCACTTATACTATAAAACTCAACTGACCTCACAACTGAGGTAAGCTTCTTCCAAATATAAAATACAAATAATAAAATAAATGCTCATGGCATGAAAATTAATACCCAGTGTCCCTATAGATAATACCCCTCCTCACCTTTCCAGGCTTCAATTCACAATAGATAATCCCATGCTTATGAATATGGTATAAACCAGTAACCAGCTCAACACCAAATTCTCTCACCACATCTTCTGGTAGACATTCATCCTGAGCAATGACAGATTCTAGAGAACCACCTGGAATACACATAGTCAGCAAGAGCATATAAAGAGGTCACACAAGTAATGCCCAAGTATATAAACTTCTTCAAAAGATGTCAATCAAAAACCAGTATCAGTGGATATTAAAAATATTTCTTGATATCAAATAGTTAAAAATCTAAGATGTACAAAAAAATATTTTCAATACTGTGACAAAATCTTAATTTTATCTGGAATAAAACTGACAGCATGACTTCAAAATTACTTCAATATTATTTAACAAATTAAACAGAAGGGAAAAAAGAAATCCAGAAACTGTGTCACGTCACAATGTAATAGTACCCCATGCTTTTATTAAAATTCCTTAGCCAGACTCCTGCTGCACAAGTTAAATAAAATATAGTTAAATAAATAATACCAACAGCAGGCTATCAACTTTTGTGAACAATTGCTAAAACTAAGGTCAGGCCATTTTCCACTGAATTCAGAGACAACAGAAATAGTAAAACTGAGTTACTGTCTGAGGTCCTATGTCCAAAAGATAAATTATTTTTTTGTATTTCACTTTCTAGGTTTCTCACACAAACCCCAGCTTCCTGTACCAATAAGTCTTAACTACAGCTCTCTGGACTTCTTATCCTAACATGAGACGCTTCTCTATCCTTCCAAAATCACCACTCTCCTTCTATATTAAGTTCCAATCAACCCTTCCTTTGTTTCTGATTAGATTACACTTACACTTACAAAGCCTTCTAAATAACCCTCACCTATCTTCTATCACCTTTATTCTTCACTGGGCTTCACACTCACCTACGTATAAGTAAATTAGCTCCAAGACACTCACCTTGCAGCGAACTATAAAACTGCAAGGTAAAACACCTCATAATTGTTCAACAATAAAAGGCTGCCTGTCTAATAACTTAAATATGTACCTCAGAGTAAGCAAGTAGACCAAAGCCTCCATATGAGCCATTAAAATCACTTTTAATCACTGAAAGAATAACCTGACTTTTTTTCTCAGAACTTTTAAGTTCTCTTCTTCAGTAACTTTTCAAATAGAATTTTGAATAAATTAAAAGGCTGGGTGTAACATGGACTTTTACTATTAAACAAACTCCAGATACCAAAATCTTAACATGCATCACATGCATATTGGCTTTCTTTCCTTTCCATATGGAGGAAAGCATGATGTCAGTTTAAAACATGCAGTCTAACATGCAGTCTAACATGCAGTTTAAAACAATTAAAGAAAGCTTTACAATTTTCCTTTAATACATTGATAAGAACTTATCAAAACAAAGTGAATCACCTAAAGCACTTCTGGGTTCTCAGAGTTCCCAAATGATGATTTTAACATGGAAGTCAAAATACTTATACTAAGTAGGCAAAAAAAAGAAATCATTCACTTTAGCTGCTGAATTGCCCTTTGGTTAAAAATTAATTTGAACAATATTAAGTCATTAGTACATTATAACTTTATTTTCTCCTTGATGTCTTTTAAAAGAGAATGCCAAAGCTGCCAGTCCTTAGAAAACTTCTCAAGTAATTTGTAATTCTCAAGTAATGAGCTACATTCTGACTTTTCACAATTTGCTTTTATTTTCCCTGATTGGCCTTCTCTCTTCAGCTCTTGAAAACCAACATCATGCAACTCAACTAACTTTTCAAAGAGGCATACAGTGAAGCAGAAGAGAAGCCTGATTTCAAATAATTTCTATAACTGTTTCCAAGAGCAAAACCACTTTTATATATAAACAGGATTCTCAAGTTAATAATCAGAAAATGACACTTTTTTTCAAAGATCTAAGCATTTGTTGCAAAGAAGCTGTAATCTCTTAGAAATACTCTTTCTATAAATGTTTACCTTTTGAGCTTATCTTACCTGTGCATAATTCCACTACAAGCCAGAGATGGCTGCTTGTTTCATACCATTCATAAAATGTCATTATATTCTTATGTGTGAGTCCCCGAGTCAGACGAATCTAGAGTGAAGTTTTTAACATATTTAAGTGGGGGAAAGACATAAATGTATATAGATGGACTTGAGGCATGGGAATAAGAAACAATACAATCTACTTCAGATTAGCTACTTGTTCTCTTGCCTTTCCTAGTGCACTAACATTATTCTTCAAGTATTTTAGTGTTACATGTACGTTGAGAAAAGATAACATTCATCACAGACCCTGCCCAACTCACCTGTTTCTAAAATACAGAAAAAAAAATTAGTAAATTCTCAACTCAAAGTTATAAATATCATTTAACCTTTCTGCATTACTAAAACAATAACAAACTGAAAATCAGAATTTGGAATCAAACTTGCACTCCAATCTTATTTTTTTCAAAAATACAAACAAGAGATGATACAGCAAGAGGAAACAAAAATAAGCTTTTCCATCATTCTTAATCTTATCAGACAAGGAAAACCATTCATGTGACCCTGAAATCTGTCTTTCTACAACACCTACATGGCCTAATCGCTACAGAAGTCTCTGTTTCCTGCTAGAGTGGTATGTAAGGTATCCCCAAGAAGACTTGTAAGGCTGATACACTTCTAAGAACAAAAAAGTTCCCAAGGAATGATCACTGAAACAATGAGAGGGAATATGAAACTATATCAGTTTTGCATGGCAAGGTTTTGGTATCCAGGTGGGGAGGTCTACAGGACTGGCTTCTGCAAGAGGCTGCTGGAAGCTTCCCCTGTGTCCAACAGAGCCAATCCCAGACAGCTCCAAGACAAACCCACTGCTGGCCAATGCCAACCCATCAGTGATGGTGGCAGCACCTCCAGGATAACATTTAAAAAGGGGGGGAAACACTCCTGTGCAACAGCAGCAGGGGAGAGGAGTGAGAACGTGTGAAATAAACAACCCTGCAGACACCAAAATCACTGCAGAACGAGGGGCAGCAGGTGCTCCAGGAGCTGAAGCGTAGATTCCCTTGCAGCCCCTGCATAAAGAGCAGTGAAGCAAAGCTGTCCCTCTGCAGCCCGTGGAGGTCCATGGCAGAGCAGAGATCCACCTGCAGCCTGTGGTGGACCCCAGTCTAGAGCAGGTGGACACCCAAAGGAGGCTGTGACTCTGTAGGAAGTCTGTGCTGGAGCAAGCTCCTGGTGGGACCTGCAAACCCATGGAGAGAGAAGCCCATGCCGGTTCCTGGCAAGATGTGTAACCCTGTGGGAACTCACACTGGAACAGTCTGTTCCTGAGGGACTAAATCCGTGGAAAGGACCTACATTGGAGCAGTGCAGGAAGAACTGCAGCCTCTGGGAAGGACCAACACTGAAGAAGGTTGTGGAGGACTTGTGGAGGGGGGAGGGACTCTATGCTGGAGCAGAGGAAGCACATGAGGAGGAAGGAGCAAAAGAGACAGAGTCTGATGAACTGATTGCAGTCCCCATCTCCCTGCATCTCTGGCAAGGAAGGATGGAGAGAAAATTTGGAGTAAAGCTGAGCCCAGGAAGACGGAGGGGTGTGAGGACGGTGCTTTAAGATTTGGTTTTATTTCCCATTAGCCTACTCTGGCAATAAATTCAATTACCTTCCCTAAATCGAGTCTGTTTTGCCTGTAAAGGCAATTGGTGAGTGATCTCTCCCTGCTCTTATCTTTACCCACTCACTGTATTTTCTGACTCCTGTTGAGTTGAGGAAGGGAGTGAGAGAGCAGCTTTGGTGAGAACACGGCATCTAGCCAAGGGTTAACCCACTACAGAAACAAAATGTGCCTAATGGAAAAATAAAATATTTGAACTGTGTAACTGTATAAGTTTCCTTTCCAGAAAGTATCATATTTAAAGCTTTGCCAAGGTTTTACAAACCAGAAATTTAGCTTAAATGGTAATTTTTCATCAAAGTATTTTCTTCTGGATAAGTAAGAAATTGATTGTTTACTGGAAGATACTGCTACCACTGGATTTGCACAGTTAATAATAAAATAAAGTAAAGCACCACATGTAACTATTTTTACAAGTTCATTGACACATCACAGAAACAGTAAGATTGTAAACATGGGTTTATGCATGTGATCTAAAAACCAATAAAATCACATGAAGAAATAAATACATTAAAAGAAGACTATTTAAAGAATAAGAATTTAAAATCTTGAGAAGTTGATCTAAATGAGACAAACTCCATCTAAGGAAGCACATGGCACTTTTCTATAACTTATACCACCAGAATTTTGTAGGCTGTATTTTTTTTCCTAGATTTAGCAGGAAAAGAAACCAAATTACTTACCCAGTTTGCTACTCCATTTCTCCTGCATTTATCACTGCAAACAATGGCAACAAAATCAATTGTCCCCTTTCTTCTTCCTTTATAAACAACTGTCATATTTCCTCTTCCAATCTCCTCATACAAAACAAAGTTCTCCATGCTTTAGGATAATTCACAGGTAAAAAACTGGAAACATGTACATTAGTACCACAAGCAAATAAACCTAGAGAAAGGAGAAAGGGGAAGCCTTCAAATATAATGGTTATCCATGTATACTATTCACCCTCCCAATTATCATGAATATGGATTCCATACTTCCAGAAAGATTGAATATAATTACTTTACAGAACAGGTCCTCTCAGGAAATGTGATCAAAATTTTGAACAGGTGAATTTTACACTTCCAAAGATCTTATTCAGAAAGTAATAAGCTAGTAGATACAAATTCTAAATAGTGTAACTGTAAAAATGCAAGAGGCTACAGAGAAAAGAGAATAGTCTCTGATTCTCAAGACTAATGGCTATTCCTTTATTTCATTACCCAAACCAATGGAGCATAGAATCATAGAGTCATAGAATGGCTTGGGTTGGAAAGGACCTTAAAGATCATCTTGATCCGACGCCCCTGCTGTGTGCAGGATCACATCCCACTAACACTGTACTCAATGTCCCATTCAACCGGGCCTTGAACACTGCCAGGGATGGGACACCCACAGTTTCTCTGACACACAAAACAGACATTCAACAGATGCATTTTGACATAAAGTAAAAAGAGATCAGATAAACTGATACAAAAAGTGAAAAGTAGAGATAATAAGACCATCATGGAAGCCTCCCAAGCCACCACCTTTAACGGAGTAGGTGTGAAACTCCACACACGCACCCAGAGCACCCTCCAGGCGCCGAGGGAACTGATTTGCTCTGGGCTGGCTACAGGACCAGCGGTTCCCTCTCTTTTGAGAGGGAACCGCTCTTTTTGGGTCTTTACGCGGGAATGGCCAGAACCGCTCCGAACCGAGCAGCCCATGAACGACCCACGATCTCCTGCGCTCCCTGCTCTGTCGGGGGCGGTCAGGCCTGAGGCGCTGAACGGCGGCCCCGGAGACACAGCCGACTCCGGACCCACTTGCAGCACAGGGGAGGGGGCCGTGGAGCGTTTCAGCGGGGGCTTCCAGCCCCGCCTCGGGTCCGCTCCCGCACTCGGGCCGAGGGACAGCGGCGGAGGGAGCGAGAGGGCGGCGGTGAGGGACGGGGGGCGGCGGTGAGGGACGGGGGGCGGCGGTGAGGGACAGGGGACGGCGGTGAGGGACAGGGGACGGCGGTGAGGGACGCGGGGCAGCGATGAGGGGCCGCTGGGCGCGCGCGCTCCGCCAGGTAACGGCCGCGGACGTGCGCGGTAAAGGGGGAAAGGTACGAGAGCCGGGCCTGTGTGCGGGTGTGGAACCGGCGGGGAAGGGTGGGGGAACGACAGCTGTACCTGTGCTGGGGCA
Organism: Parus major; assembly: GCF_001522545.3. Lineage (NCBI taxonomy): Eukaryota > Metazoa > Chordata > Aves > Passeriformes > Paridae > Parus > Parus major. The sequence continues at coordinate 44,342,132 of NC_031769.1, read as the reverse complement.
TAGACACAGCGGGAAAGGAGGGAAGCGAACGCCGTTCCTGCCCCGGGGATGTACCCGGCGGGAAAGGAGGGGAACGACAGCCGTACCTGTGCGCGGCGGGTGCACCCGGCGGAAAAGGATAGGAACGACAGCCGTAGTGCGGCGCGGGATAGACCACCGGCACGCCGCCGACATCAACCGAAACGGCGGAGCTCCGCCCCCGGGACGGAGCCTCCCATGCCCCGGTTGCAGTGTCCGGACGGGCACTGGTCCCTGCGCGCCACAAAATAGAGGCGAGCTGGAAAGGCACCGGTTCAGCAGGCAAGGTGACTCCGGGAACCGGAGAGTTTTGCTCTCCTCTGTTTCAGCTGGAACACACCGCCAGGTCCCACCGGGTTGCGTCCCCGGCACCCCCCCGCACCCTACTCGGATGGTCGCTACCCCACGCCCGTTTCCAGGAGACGGCGCTGGACGCCGGAAGCAGAGCGGAGCCCCATTGGGCTGAGGGGCGGCTACGTCAGGGCGAGACCACCGGGTAGCGGGCGGGGGGTTCCCGGATGTTGGCGTGGGGGTGCCGGAGGCTGGCGGGTCGGTCGGGGAAGGTCCGGCTGCTGCCGCAGCCCGTGTTGGTGGGGCTGCTCTATGCAACCTTCACAGTCAAAACGGCAGGTAGCGTCCTCAGCCCTGCCACGGCCTTCTGCAGGAGCCGAATTGAGGGACGCTTTTCTTGTGGCAAAATTTCGCCCTTGAAACAAGCGTTTTCTGTGTTTAAGAGTAATGTGGAGTTTTCACTTGTTTTTTCATCCTATGGGCTTCTGGTCTTCTTTTTCATTCTTTTCTTGTCTGGTTTTGGTTTTGTAAGGCCCTTGAGAAAATCTCTTTTCTTTTGGGCAACATCAGGAACTGTGGTGAAAGGACAAGGGCCTTCAAACTGAAAGAAATTTAGATTGGATTAGATATTAGGGGAAAAAAATCTTTGCTGTGAGGGTGGTGAGGCACCGTCAGAGGTTGTCCAAAGAAGCTGGACATGTCCCATCCCTGGAGTTGTTCAAGGCCGGGTTGGATGGGCTTTGAGCAGCCTGGTATAGTGAAAGGTTGGGCACAGCAAGGGGTTGGAATTAGATGGTCTTTGAGGTCCCTTCCAAGTCAAACCATCTGTGATTCTAACAAAACATTTAAAAACATTTGCTCTAGAGCAAGCTGTAAAGAATTCTATTTTTTTCCTCATTGTATCACCTTTATCTTAACCCCCTAATAGGCTTGAATGCATTGATCCATTTCAACGAATGTTCATAAAAGAAGTAGTACACTCAAAGGAAGAATTCAATGTTTCTTCTAGGCAGCATGACAACAGATGGTCGGGATTTTTACTCCCACTCTTGAGAAGACTTCAGTACGACTTTAAACCCCTGTAATACTGAAATGGTGGGGGGGGGGGAACCCAAACCCAAACCCTTATTTATTGTTGACAAAAAACTGAACATGAGCCAGCAGTGTGGGCTGGCAGCCCACAAAGCCAGACGTATCCTGGACTGCATCTAAAGGAGTGTGGCCAGCAGGGTGAGGGAGGCAATTCCATCCCTGTACTCTGCTTTGGTAAGACCCTACCTGGAGTGCTGCATCCAGCTCTGGTGCCTCCAAAATAAGAAGGACATGGAAGTGTTGGAGCAAGTCCAGGGAAGGCCATGAAGTGATAAGGGAACTGGAACACCTCCCCTATGAAGACAGGCTGAGAAAATTTGTGCTCTGTCCCATTTTACACTGTAAGTTTTCAGTAACTGCAGAGGTGACTTGTAATTATCAGTGAAGCTACAGCTTTGAAGCTGCCTGAGTAAGATAATTTTTCCATTCTTTTTTTAATGTAAATGAGTAGTTGACTAGATATAAATAAACCAAATACGTAACTAGACATCACTGTGTATTAAAAAGCACAAGAAAAGTATGCTTTGAAGAGGGATTTATTTAGATTTCAGAAAAACCTGTATTTTATCTGTGGTTGTGATAAGAATGACTGATAGAAAGAAGAAAGAATAGAGCATTAGCTCAGTTGCACACAAGTCCTGGAAGCAGTTCAATGCCACATCTTAGAATAAGTCACAATTTCATTGTCCCTGTCCAAGAAGATAAAACTAAGCCACAGTAACTATCAAGTTACTGTCTTCCAGATTTCTCATACTTTGTCCTGTATATGCTTTCTGTTAAGTTAGTCCAGATTAAGGGTTGTTTTTATGCAAAGGGGTTAAATACCCCATTTTGGGAGAGTGAGATTATATGAACTTTAACATAAATGAAGTCTGTTGAAATCTTCATATACTAGTGGCAATAGAGTGAGAGAAACACACTAAAAAAAAAATTCAGTAACAATTGAACCAGAGGTTTATAGCTTTTGAAATTACGTGTCTCCATGATAATTTTTCAGTATAATTAAAGGCACACATAGAGAGACATGTTGACTTATACCACCTTTTTTTCCAATCCCTCCTTATAACGAGCTATGGGCACTTTTTTATTGTTGATATACATTTCATTACATGTCTGTATGTTTCTTAGCTTCTGTGTGCACAGTTTCAATATACTCCAGATGGGGAATTTTCCCTTTGATTTGGTGTAAGAACGGAGGATTCTCTCTTCAAACATATTGCTTCAGGTATGAGACTTATCTTGCAGAAATAAAGTATTACAAATACATATCAGGGTTGTAATTATAAGACTCTTATCTTTGGCCTCTTACTTACTGTTTCAGTCTATTATTCCTTTATCCAGTTACTGAACATGACTTCAAGCATTGTACTCAACTGCAATGAAATTTTCTGTGGGAATATTTTCAACATTCAAGAACGGAATGCAAACTATTCTCTGTTCTGTTTGCACCATTTCAATACTCCTAGCAATCTGTGCAGCAAACTCAGCCTTGCTATTTGCCTGGTTAATAGACGGGACAGTCAGATGTAATCAAATTCTTGTTCTCAAATAAATATATGATCTAATTTAAGACAAACTGAGATCTCGTGATTGCAAGCACATAGTTCAGGCATGCTTAAACACTTCACTGCTCTACCCTCAATGGGTACTGCATAAGCCTCTGACATTTTGCCTGGTTCTCAAAAGTCTGACCAGTAGCCTATAATTTTAAGGTGTGTTTCCATGTTTTGTAAAATGTGTTCTTCAGTCTGCTCTAATGCCTGTTGAAAACGCTGCACAGTTCTGTTTTATTTTGCCATATGTACTAACTTCTCTTTTTTGTCCTTTTTAAATTTTTTTTCCAGATATCATGATTACTCATGCTCTATCCCATCTTGTTAGTACATGGTGTTTATTTCTATTCCAGACTGACCCCATTCTCAAGAGAATTTCTATTCTCGGCATCTAGGGTATGATGATTCAGTGGCTCAAATAAAATAGTCTTATGTATTCCATTTGCCTTGACAGTACTGTCATTCCTGGGAAGTGCATAGAGCCACTTTTCTGGTGTTTGACCTTTTTGTCAGAATGGTGGACCTGGGCACATCTTTATCTTGTGCTTTTTATTTTCAGATTATTTTTCAACATCCTCTGGAAACTGGCACATATTTTCATCGTTTGAGTGCAACTTTGTTCTTCTTAATTTTTGTCTTTCTGTGGTAACATTAACATGTGATTATCGTATTATCATTTTGATATTATGATGTTATGATTTTGTCACCTTGGTTTTCTGGTATGACTCTGTTGTACTTATTGGTCCATGTCAAATTCATTAAATAAATTCAAATGTTACTGTTTTAGTATCATATATTTCTGATATTTGGAAATAGCAATGACTTTTCAAATGCTTAGGTGCTTCTTGGGATTCTCGCTTGAAAATTTGTTTTCTCAAACAAAGAGTTGTCCTCTACACTTTTGAAACATTATTGCAAAATAGTTTGTGTTTTGTTTCACTGCTGAGGCAACAAAATTACTAGTGGTTTCTTGTATGAGAATAAGGCTCCAAATCTCGCCTCACTGTATCAGCTTGCAAGGTCACCAATACTATGTGAGTGCCATGTTTGTGTTTCCTCTTCCTCTATTATGGTCTCAATGCTTTCCATATGTCTAAGGTTGGAAAGAGATGTGGTGAAACATGCTGAAAATTTTAATACTCTCTGAATTAATACCTTTAAAGAATGGCATACTACAGGTTATTTTTACTGTCCCAAAATAATTTGGTTTCCCTGGGAAATCAGCAACTGCTCTGTATATGATACTGTAGTCAGGACCAACTTCCTATTTGTTTGATTGTTTATTTGTATTAACTGCTAAGGAGATGGAGTTAATTCTAATGGATTACCACAGTTTCTGCCAGGCATTTCTCATATTACATTCCTGAGTATAGTCAGCTCTGATACTGGCTTTGTGAGCCTGGCTGGCAGAGTTGATACTTTTCTGCTGTAAGATTCACTACTAACAGCATTCCCAACACCTAAACCTACTTGCTGGCTTGCTATGATGATGACTGTCTTGCTGAGACAGGGAACCTGAATAGGCCTTGCCAATATTTTGCTTTTTCAGTGACTACCATTCTGTTTATGTAATTTTAAGATTATGTAAAATTGTTTAATTTTGTGCATATTTCAATATTCAAACTATTCCTTATTCTAATGCAATAGATAGTATGTGAAGCATGCTATGCTGGTTGAATTATTTGCATCTGTTCTAGGTATAACATGGCAGAAGAACATTCTGTTTTCTTCAATTACATTGCACTACATTACATTACATTACAGCAGTTTGTACTCACACAAGAGTCATGCTTCTGTATCACATATACAAATTCACTGTTTCAGCAGCAAGCAGTGCTGCTTATGTTGCATATTCTGAAGATTCAGACTGTATACTCAGATATCTTTTGCTTTCTGATTAAAATTCACAATGATAGAAGTATTATCATCCTTCCATGGTGTAATTTTCATTTGACTTTGCTTGATTACATGTTTTTTTTCCTGTTCTTGCAAAATGCATGCCTGGCACATTTATCATTATCCAGCTATCTTGCATTTAATTTCCTCTTTGTTTGTGTATTTGACTTCACTTATAATGCTAATCTGAGCTTTACAAACTATTCCAGCTTGCATCTCATTAATGCAAAATATGTGCAAAACTCCATCCTCTGCGTCACTGCCTCCATTACTTTTTTTTCTCAGACTGTAAGATCTGAACTAATGCTTCTTTTGTCATAATTATTAGTGATCCACTATGCAGGAATTTTTTTATGAGTTAAAATCTTTTCCTCTTCATTTTATTTCTCTCCTCAGGTTGTGTTTATGCTTTAGCTGGTCTATAAAGTAACTTTTTTATTTTATTTTATTTTATTTTATTTTATTTTATTTTATTTTATTTTATTTTATTTTATTTTTATTTAGTCTCTCATTTTCCATGTGTTCTTGCTCAAATCAGCATCAGCTCCCCTTAGGTCACAGCCACTATAACATTTCAAGCCAATTCCATAATTCAGTACTGCTCCTGAAAGATGCAACTCCTTCACAGGTAAGAAATTTCCAGCAGAGATGCAGTTGAAGAAGGGGAAGGTATTGGTGCTGCCTGATGCTAGCTGAAAGAAGCACAAAGCTCTGAACCAGAAAAGCTTTTCTGCTGATTTGACTCTTCCAGCAAAGATAACATTGCATAATGTCTTGTAAAACAAACAAACAAAAAATAAATAAACAAAAAGCCCCCTTTGAAACAAACAAAACCCACAAGTATCAACTGATAAAAAATCAGCCAGAAGTACTTACATTTTTAGTTTTCACGTGCTCAGTGAAACAACTTGCAAGAATCTGTGTTTTGATATTCAGTTAAAAGCAGTGACAGCTTTATAAAAACTATCATTTAAATGAGAAACGATGTTGTACAAGCAGTGTTATGCAGACACTTCATAGATCTTTTCAAAGGATTTGTAGCATTACTTAGTTCATGCTGATATAAAAGTGTGAGAAAGGGGCCAGTAACACCAGGTACCAGCAGGAATAACAAAAAGAGAAAGCACTTTCTTCTTAACTCTGTGATATAGCTATTCAGAAACACAGGGTACGTTTTAGAGATTTTTTTTTTTTTCTCTCCAAACACTTGTTAATGTCTTCTGGAATTAATTTGTTCTCTGAGATTAAAATCGTTCACCCCACAATCACAGCTGCAATTGGAGTCTTCAGCTGGCAAACTAATCAGAGATTTCTTAAACTGGTTTCAAATGCTTTTAAAGCTTTTATTGTATTCTTTGTTTGCTTTACAGGGCCTAGAAAGGAGGTTCTGTGGACAGCAAATGGTGAGGAATACAAGAAAAAGAACAGCATGTTCACTGAAAAGTACATTTGAAAGATGCTGTATTTTACCAGGGTGTATATAAAGTCTATTCTAGAGATGTAATCAAGGGAACAAAATTGAAAATGAATATGAAACTATCATGTGATGATAATATCATATATGATAAAATGAAGAAGAGAGAGGAAATGGAAAAGATAATGAAAACAGAAAGAGAGCAGAGAAATCTAGGAAACTTTTTGCAAGTATTTGGTTACCATGTCAATTACCAGATTTGGAATTATTAGATGGATAAATTGAGCTGGTGATAGAAATGCAGTGGAGTATGCTTACATGTACTATAGCACTACACAACCAAAAAATCATCAGGAGGATTTGGCATAGCACCACCAAACAATTGCTACCATGTCATATGACCAGTGTGCACATGCACACCTTTCATGCAAGGGCCTGGCAATACCAAAGCCCCAAGTTCTCTTTTCTACATACTGTGTTTGGGTGTAAACAGTGCGTGTCATTGCCATTTCTCCCACTGTGAAGGACTTCTGCTCACTTTAACAAGAGTCTTTTCAGTCTCAGCAGTACATCTCAAATCCTTGTTCCTTACAGACGTGACAGGTCAATTGGTTCCTCTCAATAAGAAACCTACAACCATGCACACTTGTTTCTCGCTGTTGGTGTGGATATTCACTTTTCTACTTCCTGGTTTTCCCTCTGCCTGCCTTCTCCTTTTTTTTTTCCCCTCAGCATTTGATTTTTTTTCCTGGGCTGGATTCCAAGGTGCTTCTGTTTTGTGTCTTCCTCTGTTTTTCTGGAACTGAAAGCTCTTTTTTTTTTTTACCCCTCTGCTTCTCATTTATAGTGTGTACAGCGCAGAGCAAACTCTTGTTCCTCAAAATTACTTCTCCTTCACTGTTCAGACCATTAGTCCTCACTGCTGCCTCAGCCTTATGTTACACATTATAACAAGTTCCCAGCTGCTGCTCTGGGGCTCCATCCACCTTTTGCAACCTCCCAGTCTTGTTTCCTTTCTTGTGCAACCTCTGTCATTCATCTGACTTCATTGTTAGCTGTTTCAGTATTAATCAGAAAACAACCCTTTTTTTAAAGCCTCCTGATTTAGCTTGCTCACTGGCAAGGGTCACACATATTCAAGACCAGGCACAAAGGGAGCAATGGGAGAACTCAGATAAGGGTGAGAAGTTGAAGGCACCAACCTTTTTAGTGATACTGTGCTGTTAGACTTCTTAGCAGTAACATGAACTTTCTATTTTAGGGAGGATTTAGATGAGACTACTGAGATGATTTAAGAGCACAAGGTTACCATAGAGGTGGGCCCCTCTCCTTCCAGACTAATGGTTTAAACTCATCTTTTGTGCTCCTGATATTTCTATGATGTTAAGGTCAATCAGTTCAGTTCACTAACAGGGCAGAAAACCGACAAGAATACAGTTAGTTCTGTGTGAGGTTAGTAAACTGAGTCACCCACTGAGGAATCCTAAGGAACAGAGTCAGCCCTTGGGAAAACGAGGAGTGCCTGGCTCCTCCACAGGAGAAGTAAGGGGAGAGCAGCGTGCTCCTGTTGGCAGCAGCACCAAGCTTTTAGGTTGACTCACATTCCCCATTTAAATCACTAGCAGGTGATTTGATCTGTAGACACGCCTGTTCGGACGGCGGCTGCCTGAGAATCCTGTTGCACTTGCAATATTTCTTCTCTCTTTTCTGTCACCCAAAAGCATACATCCCCATCTGGAGTTCTCTTTGTTTTCGTCTGTGAAGGGTTGGATGGTTTCTTTTTATGGGTTATTCGGGGTCAAGCCCTGAATTCATTTACACTCTCTGGAGGTTATGCCACGCTTCTGGAATCCTGTCACCACCAGCAAGACTGCAACTTTTTTTTTTTTTTTTCTTTTTTTTTTTTTTGTCTTACCAGCTGTAACCTTGAATGCAACTCAATTCCTCTCTTGCCGCAGACAAAAACAATCAAGCCTTCCTCCAATAAATAGTTCCGTGAGCTGCAGATATATGAACTCCTGTTTTTTTCTGTCTTTTGTTTTCTTTAATAATTATTACGTTTATCACAGGATAAGTTTGGAAGGGACCTCTGGATGTCCAGCCCACCCTGAGCTAGAGCAGTTTGCACAGGGACGCATCCAGAAGGGTTTTGAATGTCGTCAGAGGGCAACTCCACACTCTTCCCAGGCAGCCTCTTCCAGTGCTCTGTCACCCCCGATGTAAAGAACTTCCTCATGTTGAGGTGAAACTTCTTGTGTCTATGGTCACTTCTCCTTGTCCTGTCGCGGGACACCACCAAAAAGAGTGGAAAAGAACTTGGACTTGAGACTTTTCTCTGTATATGGGACATTCATAGCAAATCTTTTCCTTTGAGGATTTTCTGGTGTTTAATACATCCTGTAATCATTCATACCCTCTCAGCCAGGTCGCTTGTGCGTGTCCCGGGAGCTGTGGGAGCAGTGCCGGCCAGCGCTGCCCGTGGCCGCGCTCGGGCTGCTCCTCACGGCGGCAAACCTCTCCCGCCGCGGACATCCTTGTTCCCGCTGGCCCAGCCCGTCCCGCGGCAGGGGGCCGGTTGCCGGGCGACGCTCGGCCCCTCCTCCGCGGCAGGGCTGGGCCATGAGGTAATGGCCTCCGGGGGGCGGGAAAGAGAGCGCTGCGACTACCGAGCCAGCGGCCGCCGAGGTGGCCGCCGGCGGCGTTCTGTGCCTCCCGCCCCTTCCTGCTGCCCCGCCGGCGGCGGGCGGCGCCGCAGCCCCCGAGGTGTTCGTGCCGCTCCGCCTCCTGAGGAGGCTGCGCGGCCGCAGGAGCCCGGCGCCCGGCAGCGGCGGCGGAGAGCTCCCGGCAGCTGCCGCACGTGTGCTGCCGCCCGGCCGGAGGGGTTCGCAGCGGTCCCCGGGCGCCGCTGGAGAGCGGGGAGCTGGAGCGGCGGCGGCCTGGCAGGAGAGACCCGGGAGGAGGAGGGCACATGAGGCGCCGGCAGGAGGAGGGAGAAGCAGCAGCAGCCAGCCGGCCACTGCAGCCCCTGCGCTCTGCCCGCCCCGCTCGCCGCGGCCTCTCAGCGGCGCGGGCCGGGGGCGAGCCGTGAGGGGGGAAGCAGCCCGGAGGTGGCCGCCGCCGGCAGCGAGGCTCCCCCGGCCCGCGGGGGCGCCTCCGCCCGCGCCCCGCCGCCCGGGGGGCCCGGAGCGGGGTGAGTGCGGCGCAGGGCGCGGGGGACGGTGCGGGGCGGGCGCGGCGCGGGCGGGGATGTGCGTCGGTCCCCCTCGGCCCCAGGTGAGAGAGCGGGTGCGCGGGGCGCCTGCGGGGGCCGCGGTGCGCAGGCGAGGCCTGCAGCGCTCGCCGGGCAGCGGAACGGGGGCTGAGCAAGGTGCAGCCGCTCTTCCTTCTCCTCGGGCCCCTCGACCTTCACAGCCGGCTGGCTCGGGGGCGGCGCTGCGCTTGGTTCTGCTGCCTGTGCTCTTTTGTCCCTTCCATCCCCTTAAAGGAAAGAAGCACATGAGTGGAATTGCGTACCGAAGGTCAAGAATCGCTCGCAGAGTTGTGACTCTCCATTATTTACTGCTGAACTGCTGCTGTTCTCAGATACTAGGGCCCCTGCATGCAGAAGTAGCTTTCCAGCCATCACAGGGGGACCTGCAATTCTGAGTCGATTTCTAAAGCTTTGAGGATTATGGATAGCTTTTGGCAGTATTCTGCTTTTTAAAATTGCTAAAATACTACATTATGGCTTTTAGCAAGTTTGAGATCTTGGTGCCTCTTTTGGTTTGCATCTGAGTGTTTTGAAACTTCATCTAGAGGTGAGGTTTTTTTCAGGTAAAATTAGGCAAGAGTTAGGAAATTTCCAAAGAAATGGAACTTCTGTTAGAGAGTGGGAGCTAGGATTCATGTTCTTCCTCTCTCCGACTTCAGGAGAAGTCTCTGTGCAGACACTTTTTTCTGCCTTGGAATCTGTAACCTTATTTGAACCTTTCAGTCCGCTGAGATTAAGTCGTGGGTGTAATGGTTTTTGCAATCAGGAAAGCAACAATAAAAAAAAAAGCAAACAACAACAACTAAAAAAAATAAAACCAAGCCAAACAACAGTTATGATGACCAGTTTGCCATATGTGCCTGTTTTGCTGCTGATGTGTACACAGTTGCATGTACTGTTTGTAGTGCTCTGGCTTCTGCCTGTGCTGGAATTACTCTGGGTTTAAACATGCCTGTCCTAGTAGGGTTCTTTTGGAGTTACCAGAAGAAGCCTGGAGGGGAGGGAGTGTTGTCTTCAAGCCCAGGTACTGTGCCTTCTGTGAGGCACTGTAACATATTTTAACTGAGTCAGAGCAACCTGTGATGACAATAAGAAAATTATATTAAGCCATTAAGCTTACTTCTGTTTTTCAATGAGCATAATTGCAAGGGAGGAAAACAACGATGGTAAAAATCCTAATGGAAAGCAAGCTTTTAATGCGATTCAGCTTTTAATGTGAACTACTGAGTGAAGACCAGACAGCTGTATGAACAGACAGAACAGAAAGAGTTTAAATTTCTGTTGAAGTAAAACAAAAGTTTCAGTCAATTGCATGAATGAGATCCCACTTGTCAGTAGATTGAACTGCATGATGGATGACAGTAGTGGAAAGAAGTAGGATCTCTGAATCTAGTGCAAAAGAATCCCATACCAGACCAAAATCATCTGTTCGTCTTTTATTCGTTTTTATTCGGTTAGGAACAAAAAATTCATACTGGAACCTGTTCTAGAGCACTGGGCTCAACAGAATGTCAAGGAAGCATTAATGTTATTAGGCACATGCATTTATATATGTGGTGCCCCAGGTTTGATATGTGGGTGCTTAAAATCTCAGTGAAATATCCAGCTGCTGTAGCAGTCTCTGAACATCTGACAGGTTTAATCCAGAGTCCTGACTAATGAGGCAGGACCAGGATGTGATGCACAAGTTTTGCCATGGATATTAATGGATGTTAACTTGGCACTCCAACAGCTTGTGGTACACAGGTGAGAGGTGGTAGGAGTGAGAAAACTTGCACATACCAGAGAGCAAGATTAGGTTGGAAGGATTTGCCTGGAACTGATGGGAACTCCCGTTGTTCCTCTCTGCTGCAGCGCATGCCTGAGCTCCTTGCTGCTTCACACGTTCTGTCTCCTGGAACAGATTACCAGCTGCTTTTGTAGAAGTGATTTGATCCTAATCTTTCAGTGTGCTCTAAGGATTTTATTTATTCTTTAGCCAATCTGCTTTGGGATAGAATAATGAGATTAGTATTGCAGAAATTAGTGCGGGTTAAATACTTTTGTTTTAAATGTGTACTTGATCAATATTATTTTTTCTTACTGTTATTGCCACTGAAAATGAAAAATGCTAAAATTTCCTACTCTGTCTGCTGTGATAGACTGCAAACTGAATGCAAGATACTTTTTTTTTTAATTTTATTGATAGCTCTGTAGAAAGGATTCTCAGAATGAGTACTACTGAGGCGCAGTGTATGAGTTACATTTGTTTGGAGTACATTTCTTTCCTAAGTCTTTAAAATTTTGTTGATTTCCAGAGACAGGGTGGTTTAGTGCTCTTACTGCCAGAACCAGAAATAACCAGAAATAATATAGGACATAATTTGTTTGGGGTTGTTTGGATGTTGTATGTTGTAAGTGATACTCAAGGTTGGTGGTTTCTTGTTAATTTGCAGAGAATTGTGTATTCTTTGTTTAAAATGTTGAATCATATAGCTTTCCCTCTGCCTCAGTTAAAATGAGTACCTGCTCTAGTAAGTTTCCAATACTGGGTACTTAATTGGTGTATCTTTGAATAACCCTGTTTTAACTCTTACAAAACTGTCATTTGACTTCACACACTACTTATTTCCCAATACTTCCATATTAATGCAAGAACAGCCAAACCGGTAGAACTGGTCTGTATTACTGGCAGTCGTGATAACCACAATATGGAAATACGAACTGTGCTTTTGCCTGTTGGTCAGAAAAATATCGTTGATAGCTAGACTTTTACAACTACTTCTGTTTTTATTTTTGAGCTATTCCTTTTCTCCAGATGTACCTGCCAGTTCTGCCTCTGTAAGAAGCTTAGTGTTGTCACCAAGACCAACATTAAAGGATGTTTACATGCTTAAATTGCATGTAAAATGACTAAAGGCATACTGGCATCATCCCCTGTGATGCTCATGTTGTTCCTTGATTCTGCTGGGAGTGAGATTGTCACTTGTGTTCTTCAGAAAGGCTGTGAAAAGGAGCTAATTCTGGTTAGTGACTGCACACCAAGTGGATTTCAGAGTTATCGTAAAATCATAGTAAGTAGGAGAACTACTTTCTAGTCACTAAATGACAGTGATGGCATGTCAGTTGTAGGCAGCTGTTACTTTATGAAGCTGTGTAAGGTTGGACTGTGAAACTGGTGTGTGGTCTGCAGTGTCTCTGTTGTTAAGGTATGTGTCCCTGATCATGTATGTATCATTAGAACTCCACAGGCAATACCACTGACACCTTGGAATGCTGCACCTGTATGGAGGGCTCAATTTTGTGTATTCAGTTGTGGGGTCAGTGCTACTGGAAAGATAAAAATCTTGAGAATGAACTTCCTGTTAACATAGGCCTTCCAAGATACCAGTTGGTGTCTGATTCAAAGCCTTCCTGCTTACTCTGTGGTTTGACTGAGATAGCTGTGAGTTTACAAGCACTTTTATTTTACTTTGTAGTGAATAGCATGATGTTTCCTAAGTAAGTTTCAGGAGTTCACTGATACTATTCTTTGTTTAAAACTGTCCTCTATTTGAACTTTGAATCATCAATACTTCTCTTTTTATTGGAGCCTATTGATTATGGTGCAAAAAGTCCTGCCATATAGTCATTCTGCTTATGGTTGACCAGCTAAGAGGCTTATTGATACCACAAGCAGATTAGCTCAGAGATAATTCTTAGATTCAATTATGTTGGCAGATTTGCTTTAGTTAAATCAGTGAGTGGCTGTACTGGAGTTGATTCTTTGCCTTGTCTTTCAGCTTCTTCAGGATTGTCTAACCTTGTTTTCCATTGGATGCTGAAAACCCAAATGAGACTGCTGCTCTATAACTATCATATTTTTTTGTGTGTGCATTGGGGTTTTTTTTGGTAATGATACTGACAGATTACAGTTTTGGAGCCCTGTTGGTTTTGCTTGTGTGTAAAGCAGAAGTTCAGAACATTGTAGCAGAGTATTAGAAAGAAGGAAGGAAATGTGGGAAGGGCTTGGTTTAAAGGCCCTTGCAAAGTTTCATTATTGGCTTGTTTTGACATTAGACCATGCTGCTGCCCAGAAGAGCAAATTTTCCCATGGCTGTGTATCCCCTTCCATATTATGTTGCTTGGAATTGAGTCCTTGATGCAGGCAAGAGATGTTTTTAATGTTTATTTTCAGATTGACTGTCCTGGGCAGCTGAGCAGCTGTTAGCAGGGAGCAAAGGAAGCAATAGTAGTAAGTGGATGGGACTTTGGTGTCAGGAGAGGATAGTCTCTAGTGAATATGAGCTGATTTTGAAACTGCTGCACTTCAAGCTCTAATATAACCAAGACTAGTTGTGTGTTGGTAGATGAGATGCTGAGGCTGGCAATAACTTGCTGCATATTTTTGTGCTTATGGCATGTTCTTGGCTCTGAGCACCTGTATGAACAGAAGGAAGAAATACTGAGCTCTGTAGAAAGGTTGCTTCTTTGGTGGATCACAGCGTGGTTAAGATTGGAAGGGATTTCTGGAGGTCATCAGGTCCAACCTGCCTGCTCAACCAGGTTTGTCCTAGAGCACTTGGCACAGGTCTGTGTCGTGACAGTATCTGAATATCTCCAAGGCTGGAGACTCCATTGCCTCCCTGAGCAACCTCCGTCAGTGCCTGGTCATTCTCAAAGGGAAAAAATGTTCCTGGATGTTCAGAGGGAACTGCTTGTGTTTCAGTCTGTGCCCATCACTGTGATCCTGTCACTGGGAACCACTGAAAGAGTCTGGCTCTGTCCTCCCTCCCTGCAGGTATTTATACTCATTGAGGAGATCTCCCTGAACCTTCTTATCTCCAGTTATCAGTCACAGCCCTCTCAGTCTCTCCTCATAGGAGAAATGCCCTGATCTTCTTTCTCTTAGTGGCCAGTCACTGTCCTTTCTCTAGTATGTTCATCTTTTTCTTGTAGTGGAGAACCCAGAACAGTACTGGACACAGTACCCTAGGTGCAGCCCCACCAGTGCCAACTACAGGGGCTGTCTCTTATACACATCTAGCCAGAACAGTACTGGACACAGTACCCTAGGTGCAGCCCCACCAGTGCCAACTACAGGGGAGAGATCACCTCTCATCTAGTTTCCCAATTAAAGCCCCTGCTCTGCTATGTAATAATTCCATGCTTCAAACAGAACACAGAAAAACTGCTCATCATTAGTTTTCAATGAAGTTTAATGCTGAGATGACTTGTTCCATTTTTTAACAGAAACCAAAGGTTAGGAAAATGTTCATACAGTGGAAACTTTTATAGCCTAGAGAGGAAGAATGAAAACTATGGATACACTGAATTAGTTACATGTGCCTCTTAGAAGAGCTTCGTTGTCTACTGCAAATTGGAATCAGTCAGTGCATTTTTGCATTGTATGTTCATGTAAAGACTAAATTTCATGTTTTTAAAGGCAGCTGCTGGTAATGTCATATTAGAATCTAATTTCAAGCAAATCAGGACCCTGTATGAATTATGGTCTGACAACAGCCCCAGTTTGGTGTTCTAGGGGGACTGAAGTGCAGTCTTGTTTCAAGAGAGGGGTATTTTTTAAAAAAAAATCTCATCAGTGTCTGCTATGGGAAATGAAGACTTTTACTGTCCTCTAATGTTTATGTAAGTGGAGCTTGTGTTACTAACAACATTGCCTGTCCCAGAAATCCTAATTTCACTATCAGATACTGCACAGTTGCATACTTCACAGGGGAGCAGCAGACATTCCTCTGCAGTAAGCAGAAACCTTGCAGTTCAAATCTGTGAAAACCTATTGCCACAGTGAAACCTGTAAAATTAGCAGAATTGGAAGGCATTGGAACAATATCAAAATCCTTAGACTGTCCTTTAAACCTGTTTAAAATGAATTTTTTTTCTCTGCAGCTATGTCTGCTCATTGTAGCTATTTCTGAGGAGGTACTAAGTGCTGTTGATGTGGAAATTTATGAGGTGGAAATCAATCTTCTTTTTAATGTGTGTTTTTGCAATAGATCTTCTGCTGTAGTCACAAATGACAGTGCTGTCAGAAGGTAATTGTGGGCTTCTGTTGTGTTCAGGTGATACTGCAGTAATGATCACTTCCAGGTATTTATGGAGGGGGTGGAGACCGGAATGAAACAAAAATATTACCTTCTTGGAGCCTTTGGTCTTGTGATGAATTCTGCAAACCTGCATGTATGAAGGCCATATTAAGATCAGTCCTTTATGCCTGTATTTCCTGAAGGTCATGTATTGTTGTCAGGTGGTAGATGAGCATTTTGTGGCTTGACCCCCCAGTGAGCTGTGACTGACCTGAGAACCATGCTTCCTATATAAGGCAATCTCAACTGAAAAAGCTTTGTCTGATTGTCTGAAATGTTTGTAACCTTTGGTTACTCTTGTATTTGCTTATGAGAATTTTACCCTGTAGAGGCTTTCTCAAAAACTGTGGTTTTGCAAGACATCAAAAGCCATTAGAATGAAAAGGCTGAGAAAAGTTAAATATTGTGTTTATCTGGCTGAGTCCTTTGTCCCAAAGTCCGGAGAGGCGTGTACTGTCAAACTATTGGATGTATGTTTTGCTACCTTTTTTTTTTTTTTTCTGCAGAAGACATTGATTTCTCCATGACATTCACTTGTACTGCTTTTATCTACTAAATGTGGTTTTGTTTAGGAACTGTTGTACCTCAGGCAAATGCAACTTTCCTAAATACTCTGCCCTTTAACATTGCAAGAGCTGCAAAATACTCAATGCAAACTTCTAATGAACTGAGTTTGTTTCAGCATTCATGAATCACAAAAATCAGTCTTCTCTTACTTTGCAATGGATGAAGGGGGGGGGAGCAAGATCAAAACATCTGAGGTAATTCAGGGGGTCATGCCAGTACTAGAATTAAATCCAGTTCTTGTGAATCTCTGTTAAAGGCTATCAGTCTCTTGGTGTCAGTGGATTGGCACATTCTGTAGCTATTTAGGGCCTGACAGGGTATGTGAAACAGGCAGCAGCCTCAGTAGACATGTGTGCTACACCTGCACTTTTTTTTTCCTACATTACTAAGGTTGATAGTGTGCATTACTAATTCTCTTACAAAAGAAAAATTCCAGGTGGCCCAAAAGACTTTCCCTGAGGAGTGTACAACTTGCTCAAGTAATTTGAGTGCCTTTTACAGAAGTTAAACACATGTGTGGTAGATGGGTTGTGCAGAATAAGATGGTGCTACTTCTGCAGTAGTTATTTTAGTAAAATAGGTGGACAGTTAAGCTGACAATGGGATATTGCTATGAAAAATATCAGTGTTTGAAATGGGAGCCTGGTTTTCACAGGCTGGTAACAGAGCACTTCCAAGATATCCAGTTATCTCACTTTGCTCACTGATGAATGTTCAAGGTAAGTCAGTCTCAGTTTCTTAAGCCTGACTTACTAACATTCACCCTCCAAGAGTAAACACTGCACCCATTTTGTACTGTTTATCAGCTTTCAGAGGACACCTGCTGTATGTTGACATAAAGGAAAAAAATTGTAAGGTTTTCTCATTGATGTCCCTCTGTACTATTATACTGAATAGCAGGAAAGAGAGGGGGGAAATATGATTCTTGACTTGGAAAAAAGGACAATAATCTTCTTTGTTTTGTTCATGGGGGTATTACTGTCTTTAAAAATATAAATATAGATAGCTTTTATGGAGTGAGTAATGTATTAAATCTAGAAATGTTTGTATGTAAAGGCAAAGATCATAACCAAGTGTAATTTGAAGATAATAAACATAGAATTAACAGTTTACAGTGGTTACCTAAGTAATGAAGAGCTGCTCAGCCCTGGTGGAAAAGGCAGATAGATGTCACTGTATGTTGAGTGTAGATCCTGAATACGAGAATGGATTTCTTAAATACAGTGTACATTATTTTATTATGATCTTATTTCACTCTTAAAGGAATATTTAGAGTCTTATTCTTGCTCCCAAATGGTTGTTGAATAGACCTGATGACAGGAAATTTATCATACTTATAGGACTTTAAATGATATATACAGAGAAGCTCTGGATGCCCTGTTCCTGGAAGTGATCAAGGCCCGGTTTTATGGGGCTTTGAGCAACCTGGTCTAGTGAAAAACATTCCCACCCATTGCTGGGGTTTGGACTTGATGACCTTTAAGATCCCTTTCAACCCAAAATATAGCCATGAATTGTGACTATGAATGTTCTGGAGTTTTTATCAAAAAGTAGTGTGAAATGCATTATGTTGATCTATGTGAATATTTACAGTAAGAATTAAGAACTGAAATCAATTTCTTATAATTGTTAAAGCTGATGCTTCTTTAAAAAAATTTCACATGACTTGTAAATTGGTCTTTAGACAGAGGTTAGGTTTCAGTTCAGGTAGGAAAAGCTGTGCTTTTAAATAGTCCTTATTGTTCATCACAGTTAACGGTTCATCACGGTTTTTCATTTTAAAAAACCTTGGGATTGAAGCTGATCTTTCTTCCTTTCTACTAGCTAATAATGGATTATTTTTTTGATTTGTAAATCTAGCAGATTTAAGATTAAGAGCTGCTCTTCCAGTAGGTATGAATTCAACAAGAAAGATGTTTCTTGGCTCTTCTGTTGCCAGTCAGCTTGTCAGCATCAGTTTTGCATGGCGGTGGGATTCATCTGGGCAACCAAACATCATCTTTTTTGCTGTTAAGTCTTGGGTTGATTGACACTTGTGTAGGATCTGTAAATTCTTTCTCTGTGCATTCACCTAGTGGTGTCCCTGAGCCCTGTGGTGTCAAGATTAAGCATACACAGCAGTTAGTGCACTGATGGTTTTGAGTCCCACCAAGGATTGCGATTTTCATGGCAATGAAGCTTGGAAAGATGCATTGCAACACCAGTATTTGAAAACCCACACAGCTGAAGGAAGCCCAGTGCCTGTGAGTGATTTGACACCCCCATCTCCTTGGCTTAGCCTTTCCAACCAGGCTGCATTCCTGATCACATTGATGTGGAGTGGTAGAAGCACTGATGCCTCTGTCAGGAAAAAGGAGCAATAGGGATATATGGCTTCAGGGTAAGTGTGCAGTGGGGTGATAGCGTGCTTTCAGGACAGCCTACACTAATATTAGCTAGAGGTGCCTGAAGGCTGTGTTTCTGTAACCAGATTAGCCTGGCTCACAGTTTGCCATCTCTGCTAGGATCAGTCCTGCCTTGTCCTACCAGCTGTGTGTTGTACCCCTTCGTTCACACATCTTTCCTACTGGCTGTTAGCCCCTGGGAAATAAGCCAGGGAGGGAAATGGAAAAACATGGCTTGAAAATTTGGTTAGATTTCCTTAGTTTTAGTTTTATTGCTAGCTTGCCTTTCTTAGGGAGTTAGATGAATGGTGGAGATGGCAGAAAGGCAACTTGAAGGAATGTGCAGGCAAGGCCAGTTAGTGTTTAGTTTGCTTTAGGTGGGTAATACCACTCCTTATATTCAACCTGTGGGCATTATGTTATATAGGTCTCTTTAAAAATGAGAGTTAATTAAATTATGTAGGTCTCTTTAAGAATAAAAGTTAATTCCATCAAAATGGAATAATTTGTTAGTTATGTGGGAGTTTTTGTTTTGTGGTTTGTTGGGGTATTTTTGTTTTGGATTTTTTTTGTTTGTTTTCTTTTTTAATAAAAGAAAGCCATCAACATCATTTTAATAGTCTTGGTTAGCAGATTTGCACTGGGAAGATTGACTAGCCTGTCCTGTCTCTCTTATCTTTTAAATTAGCACTAATTAGTTTGTCAAGAAGGCTTAGAGGAAATTCCTAAATGCACCTAGGAGCAAGCCTATTGTTTTGATCCTATGACCAGCAGGAATAACTTGAAGATAAAACATGATATAATATTGCGGTGGGAGAAATGAGTAAGAGGAAATAGGAGGGGCTGCATAGTCAGGAAAATGATCAGTTAACATGACTTGCTATAGCAGATCTAAAACTGTGTTCTTTGTTCCTCGGATCTTTCCCTGTAAAAGGTAAGCAAGGAGTTACGTGGGCAATAAAAGTTTTTTGGGTGGGTTTTTTTTTTTTTTTTTTTTTTTTTTTTTTTTTAGTTTAATGAACCCTTAGACTGAACAGCTATAAAATACTTATTTCAAACTTCAGATATTGGGTAAGTATGAACAGAGCTTCAGCCTGTTATGGCTCTGATGTAAATCCTACAACAGATAATTACTCTTCTGAGTGGGAACTAGCTGTTCCTGATTGCCCTGATATCTAACTGGAACCTGTTGTTTGTGATAGAAGTCCTGTAATCCAGCAGTGTGCCAGCTGGGAACTGAGTATATGTGAAGCTGAAGAATGGATTTTGGGAGGGACTGCTTTGGGCACTTCATTGTTCCCTACTATAGTCCATTACCACCAAAGAAATGAAAGGAATTTGGGATCTCAGAATATTAAGGCATAGTTTTTCTTTAAGGGAGGGAAGACATTTGATAGCATCTTTTATGCATTCTGAAATTTTGGCTAATCTACTTTTATTCCTTGTTTTTATTTGTTTCTTTTTTTCTTTTTTTTGACCATACTTTTTCTCTTTGTTTTGTATGTCAGTTGTTACAGAGTTTCCTTTATCTCCTTATTTAAAAGAGCTCCTACAGAGAAATTCACATGCCTTTTTTTTTTTTTTTTCCTTTGCATATAAATTCTTATTTAAGATTTAGCTTTTAAAAGAAAGCTGAAACCCAGATAACTATTTTATAAGTTTCTTTTCCATCTTTTCACAAAAGATACCAAGAAGTTTTTGTGGTGACCAAAAGAAGTTGTGCTACCTAACTGCATTGCGTAAAACCTTCATGAAGTGCCTGCTAAAACTGACTTTAAAAAAAGCATTTCTGAAGAAGTGGATTAATTAACATTTTGGAGAATAGATTTTAATAGAAGTTGGAAACTGGGATATTTAGAGATGTAAATGCCTGTCCATTATGAGAAACAGAATATGGCCCTGTAGCTCAGGAATGATTCCTTGAGTAAAGTCCAGGTCATGAAGATGTGAATTATTGGTGTTAAGGGGGTTGGTTGGTTGATTGCTTTTTGTGTCTTGAGAATTATCTTTCCTCTTTGGGAAATAATTGCAGAAGACAACAAAGTGAGTGTAGATTCAGAATAGTTTGCCACTTATACTCTGTAATGCCAAACCCAGACTTGAGTCACAAGGGTTAAACAGGTTGTTACTTGTTTCTTTCTGTGTGAAGATCCCTCTTACCCTGCCTGAAGTGAAAAAATGTGGAGAAGGAGAAAGGAGTGCTGTTGGGTGGGTGGGTGTGTTTTGAGGGTACGGGAGTGGAATTTGGAAGGATCATGAGAGGACATGATGTTTGGTCCAAATGGCCAATATTTTGTCTTGGAAGTCTATATTGACCTCTGAGCTTCTTGCTTTTTAATTAAAAACAAAACAAAAAAGCCCAGTATGAGATACAGTAGGGTGACCTGGCTAAGTATAGGTAGTACATACAGTATACCAGCTGTGGAGGTTAAGAGTGGAATCCTTGACAGACTCTGGAATCCTGGACACCTCAAATGTGTCTCTGAATTAGAGTCTCCTGGATCTTGCATGCTGCAGTTTAGGGACCATGTCAAAATGTCAGCAGCTGCTTCCACATTTGTGGTGTTGACAATATGACCTTCAGGTTAAGAGATCTCTGCTGACGTGAGCTGCACCCAGTGTATGTTTGTTTTACTCTATTTGGAGCTTTCCTAGTTGCATACTTCCAAATGACCACAAAGCAAACCAGAGCATGAAATAACTGTCTTTTGCACTTGCAAGAGGCTCTTCTAATACTTTAGCACTGATGCTTCCACTTTTTTATTGAGCCCTGGGGTATAATACTTTGTGGTAAAGCACATGTGCAGCTTAAATGAGAAGAAGGTAGGAAGGGAACAAATGTATTTCTTGGCAACACTGTCTTTGAATTAGTTAACATTTGTATCTGGAAGGGTGGGTTTGCAAGTGGAGGAGTTTGATGGGAGGTGTTTTAAACAGGAGGGCAATTTAGTCTCTCAACCTGTCTCTGCTCAGTGCTGGTAAATGCAGCTGAGCATAGTGATGCTGCCTTGGGTTTTTTGTCCAGGTTTTGCTTCTTGTATGCAGACCATGTTCAAGTCAGGACAAAGTTGCAGTAATGTGAGTGTGCTATTTGCTTCTGTTGACTCTTTTTTTTTGACATTGATTCAAGATGGGGATAGCAACTGGCACAAGATACATAGTGATATAGGTAGTTATTGCATGGTGTGTACTTTAAGAGCTTGTTACTCTTTGAGCTACATTTTGCCAAGTCACTTTCACTGGAACCTGTCTCCTCTTTATATAAAATGATAGCTGGTGTGAGTCAAACTGTAATTCTGAATATTAAGGCTGTTTCAAGTAGGGATCTGTCTCATTAATCAAGTTTAGTTGTGGCTTGGAAGGTCTCTGGTCTACTTCATAATTGCACTGCGATCTGATGTTATTTGTGAGCTTTGTGATGAGTTTATCATGTTAGAACAGCTCCACCATCCACCCCTGATTTTGGGCAGACTGTGCGCAGCATTACTGTCAGAGACATATTTCCAGAGAGATGGGAATCAGGCCAGGCAGGAATTATTACAGGTTGTGATAACTGTGTCTATCAATGACTGCACTTTGCAATTATACAATGTTTGCATTGTGTCATTCTTTGTCCTATGACAGACTTATTTGTCTTGCACCCCAGCCTGGAGCTTCCTGAATAGAAAAATACAACTTCTGTCAGGACAGCTGCTTAATAAAGGCACACGTTGAAATACTCAGGAAGAGAAAACTGTGTTCTGGGAAAATTACAAGTTACTGAGAGGAAGGACATAGCATGCAGATGGGCTAGAAAGCATGCAGGTTATGATTCCTGGCCTTTTCCTTATCAGTAGCCCAATCTTATGAGTAAAGCAAGGCTGAGCACCTGGAAACTTTATGCAGATATAATAGCATTGGCTGCAATAGTGCAGATAGGCAGGGTCAGTCTCTTTGAAGTGTGGAAGTAATAACCCACATATAAAGACTCCTTGTCTGTACCTGCTTTCTGTCACAGAAGACTTGTAGCTACGGCATATAGCACCAGAAGCAAGGGGGTGAAAAAATTTGGCTTGTAGCAAGTGAGTAGCCAAAATCTGGATACAGCAGTAGGTATGTACCTGCTCTAAACCAGCAGTTTGGGATGGCTTACACAGGAGAACTTTGTTAGTTCTGCACATTGTTTTGCCTCTGAGAGCTTATGCTTTTATTGTGAACATTGGCCCCTTTCTGCCAAGTTGAAGGACATCGTGTGTCTCATATGTGGCTACTGTATCTGTTACACCAGCGACAGCACAGCAACAGTAGACTTCTTTAATGTGTCTGATGTCAAATTTATTTTTAAAAAGCAGTGTAATTCATTACTGGTGCCAGCTCAGATATTTGCTATGTCCACAGTCAACACTTGCGATACAGCTGTTGCTGCCATTGCACAGTAAGCTCACCAGTTGGAGTATAAAATTGAAGGAGGTTTTTCTTTGCAGTCAGAAGTCTACAGCATAACCACATAAATACAGCCTTCTGTTTTATGTGTTATATATATGTATATGTATGTATATGTTGTATAGTTGTTGGAATTAAGAATTAATTTGAATTAAGAATTTATGGTCAAACTGATGGTTTTTGAGGCTGTATTTTTTCTTTCTCTAGATACTCTTGTGCTGCAGGTTTTTGTTTCTCCATTGATGTAGTTTTTGCTGATGTTTAGACTTTGAAAAGGTGGGGCAATTCGCCTAGTTCCTTAAAATAGACATTTTTTCACATTCAAGTCAGAAATAAGAGCATATGTGTAGTTTATTGCTCAATTATGGTTTTGTTTTAAAAATGCTACCTAGAATGTGTATTTATCTTAATATCTCTAAGAGGAGTTACAGATCAGGTAGAGGGTAGTAGATGGAGTAAAGCATGTAACTGATGCATGACTGCAAATGTTTCTCACAGACAAATTGATTGCTGTAGCTATGCTGGTCTAGTGTTTTGTTCTTTCTCAGACTTTTGTGCTTTTTTATAAAACTAATAAGTAACATGCTCTGTATTTTCTCTTTTCTTTTGTTGTTCAGTGATGTGGTACAAATTAAGAACGATTATCTGCTAAATGTCTGTTCTTTTGAGAGAGCCAATATTGTTGGACAGTGTGGGAATTTACAAAGTGTTGCCTTTCTCTGCTTTTGGGATTTTTCTCCCCTCTCTACCTCATGAGAAACAGGAAAGAAAACATTTTCTGGAGAGGATATTAGTGTCACATTGGCATTTTAAAGTAGTCGGATTAAATGGGTTGTTCTTGGAATCTGGAGTTCAGTGTTCTGTCTGTTGTTACTGTGGATACAGCAATTTGCTAAAGTAGCCACCTCTTCATGCTTTGCCAGTGACTAAATGTGCCTTTCACGGGTCCACCTGCACTCCTTATGTTAAACTGAACTCATGCCCATTGACTGCTGGAATCTACCTACATTTTTTTATAGATGAAAGAATAAAGGGGGCAGAGTGTGGACTGAAAGGAATGAAAGTCTCAGAAACACCCACCCAAATATTGCTTTCTTTGTTCCCATCTTCACAGAGTTGCATCCTTTGGGCATGGAAAATCATAGACATTTTACTAAAACATCTGGATGATAAATACCTCTTAGTGCCCAATGCTGACTCTGTGTGAGCTTAAACATAGTTTCATATTCTGAATTCTGTGCTCTACTGGATTTTTTTTTCCTCCTTTGGAATATGGGTTTTCTCCTTGATAAACCAGCACTTTTGAACATGTTTAAAAGCAAGCTTTTAAACATTCATTTGTAAGTAAACTAAATGGAATGTGGAAACATTCATTTGTAAGTAAACTAAATGGACAGGAATGAAGATAGTCCATGAGTGTACTGGAAGAAAAAAAGGCAAAAAATAACCTCTGTAATACAGTTAAATGCAGTTTAACATTTTAGGTTTCTAACTGTGGATCCCGGATATTTGCAGTTATTTTGTTGAGGAGCTTCATTTTATTGGAATAATGCTAAACTGGAGTTCAATGAAAGGAGTGTGGGGAAATCTATGGAAACTGTGACTGTTGAAAGGCTTAAAATGTAAGGATTTCAGCTTGCTTCTGTGTTGGTTCTTTAGCAAAATGCAAATTGAGTTAAGAATGAATGAACATGTCCAACCCTTGAGGGTTTCTGTGCTTTGCCTGGATTGGGGGCCAGAGTCAGGAGTGGCCACATGAGTCTGTGCTGAGATCATTAGGGTGAGGACACCAGCTGTGCTATTATTAGGGGTTTTAAAGTCCATGGCAGATGTTCTTAGGCTCTGTTCCAGCCCCCACATATGGTGCAGTGGAATACATGGAAAAAGAAATTCTGACAAAATGTTTTCCCATTCAATGGATTTTTAATTTTTTTTTCCCCCCTGTGCAGCTGGACAAGATATTTACGTTAACTTGAATGTATTAAAAAGCAGTTTGAAGTATTTGAAACAAGAACAAAAATTGTGTTCATATGAGAGTAAATACAAGTGCCTTCCTTGAAAAGGAGGACTTGAGGATCTAGCCAGAACTCAAGTTTGGAAGTGCACGTGTTTTGCCATTTAAGTATTTTTTTTTCTGTTTTCCTTACCACTGCCATTTAGACAGGACCCTTGTTGGATTACTTTTTGTGTATGTGTATAATGCAAAGCTGTACCTGCAAAGATATTGAATGATGGTGATGAGACACAAGAGAAGATGTAATAAACACTGAGCAAAGAGTTATTAATAATGAGATTAAAGTCTTTGAACAGAAATATTGGTTATTATGTTATGGTGATACAGCATATAGCATGAACAAAAGCATGGTTTTTCTTTTTGTTGTCATAAATGTGTGTCTTGTTTTGAAGGTGTAATTTATTTTCTCTCTGGAAATAACTTAACCTGTTTAAATACCCTCAAAATATAAATCACAAGCTGCTCTGTGGAGTTCTTACATGCTCTGTGTTGTACAAAATACAGAAGGGAGGTATCTGCCAGGAAGATGCAAGTCTGACTTAATGGCAGATCAAAAGTATATAAGGGGCTGAAGAATGCAAACTATTTCTAATAGGTAACAAGTATGTCTCTATATCTCATGTGTTACAGGATTTTTAGCCATGGAAGTGTGTTGTTGCTAAGCAGAACGACAAATGTTTAAACAATTCTCTGTACATCATCCTTTCAGTCATCAAAATATGAGGTGTTTTTTGAATTAAACCAGCTGAGATGGTGCATGAGCTGCCCTGTGTTGAGCACAAAGGGAAGAAAATGCAACACTTAAGAAATTTATTATTTGAGTTTCTATGTGTCCATCTCTCAGCTTCTGAACTCTATGAGGCAGTTTTCTCATACAGAGCTTTTTAGTATGATTAAGGAGAAAAGGACCCAAATTAAGCAATCTAACACACAGTTCTTATTGAGGCTCTTTTACATGCATTTTCTTTGTGCATGTTTGTTGCTGGATGTTAGAAGAACAGACTATACCATTAATGAGAAAATGTAAGTACTCATTCTCTGCATTGTTTTATCTGACACCAAGGAAACAGTGTGGGTGACCTAAAGTTTGTTTTTGGTTTTCTTCATTCTTAAGTCAGTGAACTGGGCTTTTAATCAAATGCTCTGATGCACTTGTAGGTGCATATTGCTGATAAGGGATATGTCTCTAGGTCTAGTCTGAATGTGATTTCTCCTTCTGATTTCCCTATCCCCAAACTGTTAATCTTTCTGCCTCCTGGTGAGGGTGCTATTTTAAACCACTTGAGAGTCAGGTAGTTCTTCAGGGTGTTTCCACAATATGGTCTAAAAGAGCTAAGTGCATCTGTGTACCGCACTGTGGGGAGCAAGGAGGTGTGACCCCAGAAGTCTGTGGTGGTTGATGTGGGTGGGTGCTGTTCTACAGCTTATACCTGGTCATTTGAGAGTACTGCTCTGTGCCTGCAGCCCAAGTAAGCAGGACTGTGTGCTGAAACTTGTGTGTTGATAACTCAAGTTGATAGCGGTGAGTAATCGCTTGCTATTTGAGTGAGATTGTGACAGTCCACACAGTCACTTAGCTCCTATGAAAAGAACAGTTTCTCCTGTGTTACTGAGATTACAGTGTGGGACCAAGAGAAAATTTAAGAGGATTAGTCATAGCATGTTGCATTAAGCCTGACTACTTAAGCAGAAGGATTTTTTTCCTGAAGATTATTTTGTTGGTAAAAGTGGGAAAATTTGGATCTTGATGAGCTCCAGAGGCTTGTTTTGAGGCCTGGGGCAAGCAAAGTCCTGATGTGTTAACATGACTGGTTAGAACGTGTTTTTCTCAGGCAAGAGGTGAACTATGACATATGCATGATAGGAAGAGATTGAGCTAAATGTGCTTGTGGTATTAAGCTTGCCTTCATAGGTGGTTGCCCTTGTTGGACTAGAATTGAGTACTGACATAGCTTCTTACAGTATCAACTGCTAACTGAAAAATAATTGCTTGGATTAAAGTGGCTGAGTCTTGCACAGTCTTGCACTGAGAGTATTAAGCTTGGGTCAGCTCCCCCCTCTTCCCCCAGTTCTGAACATTAGCAGCCTGTTCACTTCTTTGTACATGAGGTGGGAGGAGATAAGGAAGATTTGTTATAAACACATTGCAGAAATGTGTTTTCCTCTTTGAAGGATGTGCTTAGAGGAAGCAGTTGCACTTGTTAAATCTTAACTTCCAGGATGCCCTGCAATCACTTAGCTCCAGCGATGCCATCAGTGATGTTGGTTCACGTAACCTCTTTTGGTAGAAAGGCTTCCATGCAATGGGTTTGAGCTGAACAATTGACAGTTACATTTTAATTTCTCTTTAACTCTAGATTGCCTTAGACGTACAGGTCCCTCATGTGGGTGTGTATCTTTGTGGGTAGGTGGAGCAAAACCCATCCTCTCGCTGAACATATGTTCCAAGTCTCCTCTGTGAGAATGTACAGGAGCCCACTAGTCAGTTTTACTTCTTCTTCATCCTTAATCAGTATAATGTAAATAGTGTGGAAACTACTATGTTAGAGGTATATGTGTATTCACTTTATGAAGGCTCATTTTGCTAATTGACAGGTTGATAGATTAATGCATACTCCTTGAGTGTATTGAAAATGGACTGTGGATTTGTTTGTTTACTTTTTTTTTTTTTTTTGATAGCCTTCCCTTCCATAAGCTTGACATTTCCTTTTTATTGCTATCTTACAGTATGTTTCTGCTTCAAGTAAGCAGTAGGAAGAGAAATCTGTTCTAAAATGAGTGAAGTTCTGAAGAAGCAGATCTCCCACTCTCTCTCCCTCGTCCTAGTTTAAAATTAGATCTGCTGGCCTAACAGGAAGGGGCTTACATTTCTTGCTCATTTTCCAACTGTCAAGCAGAGCATGTAGTCATGCTGAACAAAGCAGCAGCATTCCTGGATCCTTTTAATGATGTATTCAGAACTCCAGTGCCTCCTGATTTAATGAGTACAGTGAATGTATTCACAACTAACAAGAGCGTGCTCATTAAACAGCAGTAAGTTAACTGTCCTATTCTCTTGTAGCAATCCAGTTCATAATTAAATGGTGCCATATCTGAATACAACACTGGGCTGTCAAATGGAAAGGTTAGATGTTCTGTGGATATGTGTGGTTAGATGGGGTTGTTGGAGTATAAGTAATTTAGCTTAGCTTGTCTCACTGATAAGGATACTTTCCTTGGTGAAGACTTTGTATTTACAGCTCCCAACCAAGCAAAAAAATTAAACTTAAGCAGTCATAGTATTAATTTAAATTGTCTTTTAGTAGGTAACTTTCAGTTCTATATTCTGCTCTACTGCACTACTACTGTTTTGTAAATACAGAGTGTCACAGTTATACTTAATGGATTTACTAGATTGTAACTGAGGGCAGAATTGGACCTTTGGTTGACTTTACTGCTACATAAACTTAACAAAACTGATGGTTAAGTGGTGAGATTTGAAAAATGAAGAGATCAGTTTAGTGTTTTGGATTGGCACATGCAGGCTGAGCAAAGTTAAGGTGCTTAGAGGCATGCAGAAGTTTGTTGAAATTGTCTTCACTAATGTTAAGATAAAAGTAGCAGCTAAATTCTCACTTAAGTTATCTACCCCCTAAAGCACATGTAATTTTTTTGTAGAATTGTGGGTGAAAATGTAAATACTGAATTCTTATGTTTGCTTTTATTCTAATGTCTATTCTGAAACATTTTGGTTTTAATAGTTACAGCCAGTATTTAATAATTGATTTGGAGGCAGGAGGAGTTTGGGCCTGACTGAGGGACAGCATATGCACACTGTCTGCTTTTCTACTGGGAACCTCCTGACACTGTCTTGGGGCCTTTTAACATAATCATGATGACACCAAGCGAGTTCTTCTTTCAAACCAGCTGACAATCTATTCAGTTTGTGCTGTCTGCCTTTCTTTAAACTGATTTCAGAAAGAAACCACAGTCGTTTGTACCTGTTTGCCATCTGGAAAATGAGGCTCCCGTGTGGATCGGGGCAGATGTACTGAATGTTTGATGCAGCCCTCTGCAGCTGCTGCCTCTTACTGCAGGCTGTCTGTACCTGGCTCTGATCTCTGCTCCTCAGCCAGTCCCTGCAGGTGCCTGGCATGGGCTCCTGTGCAAGTCTGTCAAATGTTGAACTCTCTAAGAATTCCTCTTTTCCACAAGAGCCATTTTCATGAAGATACCCTGTGTAAGCATCACTGCTTGTCTTCTACTCTGCCCTTTCATGCTAACATTGAATGGTAAGGTTCCTTTTAAACGGGAACTTCCTGCTTTGTTCACACTAGTATATGGTGTAAAACCTAGGCAAGAATTGTTTGATGTAGTTCAAAGGAAGAAAATTTGCACACTCCAGAGTAAAGAAGAACCTGTTCTTTCCATCTTTAAATAAGAGGGGTGACCCACAGTAGTCAGTTCAAACTGGAAGCCACTTGTTTACTTGATACATCCCATGGAGACACACTTGCAGCTCCAAGTGTCTTGTGTAGTGTGGGTGTGTAGAGAAGGACAGAGGCAGGGAGGAGACCTCAGGGTGTCTTTGGTTTGTTTTAATCCTCAGTAAAACTTTGTTATCTGAACAAGTGAATTCAGCTGGTTGACGTTTTTGTGTAACTTACTGACTGAGGTGAGTTGGGTACTGCCATAGGAATACTATTCAAAACTGAGGCAGGGAAGGATCTTTTGCTTTCTACTTCTGCCCACAGTTTTTTTTTTTCTGTCTGTGTGGTGCAGATTGGTAAAAGGCCTGTGTGTTTTTCTTCAGTTGTGTGTTTGGTGGATGGGAGTGAGGATGATGGTTGCTTTGTTTTTTGTTTTTCAGGGTGTGGGACTGCCAGGACAGAAGAGGAGTATTTGGGGGAAATGCTGCTTTTGTTTTGGTCTTACTTCTGAGGTTGTGTTGCTTTTAACTGACTTTGATACTAGACCACAAATGTGCATTAGGTGAGGAAGAAAGCGGAGAGTTCCTGTGTTTCTCAAGCCTATTTTTGCAAGGTCTTAAATCTGTCTAAATTCTGAACTTTGTCTGTATTTAGCTTAAATGTTTTTATATAAATTCTGAACTTTGTATTTGGTTTACAGCTTTCTTATAGTAGCCATATTCATTATTTTATACTTTTAATATTAAGATAGTCTACAACTCTGCCTACTTGCTCAGGGAATAATCTGCTCTCTACTGACTGTATCTGGGTATCTTAGAAGCTGAGACACATTCCAAATGTTCTAGTTCTGAGTAATAATTTATCCTGCCTACATAAAGTGTTTTCAGAGAAGCTGTAGGGGGAGGGTTTTGGACTGAACACATACTTGCTTGTGTGGGTATGAAAGGGCAGTGTAGGGGATATCCTTCACCAGAAAAATGATCCATAGTTTTCTCTGTAAACTTTCTTGGTTCATTATTTCAATTTGAATCTTAACACTCACTGGGCTCAATACCAGTTACTACAAAGGATAAAATTTTATTACCTTGCATTAGTAAAACAGCACTCGTTATTGCCACAGGCAAGTGACTCCTTCCTTCAATCCCTCTTGATTTTTTTTTTTTTTAATGACAATGATATTTTCATTCCTTACCACTAAGCTAAGATGGTAGTGAAAGTTATATCAGTAATAAAATAAAATAATTTGGAAACACTGAATTGAAATACATTGTAGGTAAAGGGAATCAATATTTTTTTGTGCTTTGCAGGCTTATTATAAAGGTGGGGTTTTTTTGTTTGGGGTGTTTTTTTTCCCATAGCAGATGGACTATCAAAGAATAAATGTGCCAGACGGTAGATTTAAATTACTTGAAATAACTTTGCTGTACAATCACAAAGCAGACAGTCTTGAAGATGTGCACTGTAAGTAGATGGATGATATAGGTCATGCAGTGCTGGATTGGTGCTATTATTTTGACACATTGTTTTATGGGTAGGCAGGAGACACCTGGTTAATGTCTTGAGGCTTTGAAAGTTGCATTGTGTCAGCAAGGTAACCTCATAAAAATCTGTGTGTAAATAGCCTACATCTGTCTATATGTATACGAGATTTAGTTGCCAGTCAACTAGAGTTAAATCCTAATTTATGTCCCTCGATACTTAATAGTGGCACAGTCTGGCAGAGGATAAATAATTTTACTGCCAGTTCATTCTTGATTATAATGTCAGCAAATGTTCCTGCTGCTGAAGATACATGGGCAGGACAGATGGGAGATGGTAATTACATGGACTCATTGGGAAACCCAGAAGAAAAGTATTGGTTGAAAAATTCTTAGCTCTCAGGAAAACTGTTTTGCAACTTAACTTAAAAATTAATGGAAAAAAAAAAAAAAAAGATTTTGATAAGATACTTTATTACCTCCTGTGATTTTGGGGGAACATCTCTTGAAATCCTGACTTGTACAGAAAGGGTATGAACAGGAAATCTCTCTTAATTCAGCATGTTGCTGGAAAGAAACACTTTTCTATGCAATTTCAGCCTTTAAAAGAGTATTTTAATCCTTTCCTTGACTACTGAAAGTGCTGTATTTGCATATTGCTGCAAATGTTTGTTCTGGGTTGTCTTAAACTGATTGCTGAAGGTCTACTGCTGTGTTTCTTTCCTTTCTTTTTTTCTTTTTTGCATTCTTTGGGAAGAAAGAAGACTTCAGTTCTGTGTGAAAAATTTTTTGTTTTACTTTAAATCTTGTTGTTTCACTATGAGGCTCAAATTTAATTTCTTTTACTGCAGGTGTTTCAGTTCATACTTATGATGAAGTATAGAAATGCACATGGGAATAGAATTGTATTTGCAAATGTAAGTCATCTCATCAAATCCACCATTCACCATATGGTAAATTTCAGTCTGCTTTAATCATAGCCTGATGCTTGGAACAGTTCTGCACTTTAGTATGTTCAAAGTTGGAGTCAGGACTGTTGAGAAGCAGGAAAACAGTGGTATGAAAAGGCACTGGGAATACCTGCAGCTTCAATGATCAAGTAAATGACAATTCATGTATCCTAAAGGTTGAATGTTTTCCAGTCATACAGTTATGCTCAGTTTGGAACTGAGGAATAATCATAGAATCAGAATGGTTTGGGTTAGAAGCAACTTTTAAAAGGATAATTTTTATTAGAGTTGCCAGCAACCAAAAGCTTGATGCAATGGGAAGCACTGTAAGTAACCATTGATGTGTGAGTCTTTTGATTAATTACAATGGAACTTCTAAAAATTTATTTAGTTAGACATGATCGGGGAGGTGACTTCTAATAAGCAAAATCAGATGAGAAATGCTTAAAATTGTGTTATTTGTTCTTATGTCTGAAGGAGCATCAGGTTTGGAATACTTGTTTCACAGAGGGAGTTGTTTCATATCTACAAAGTTTCGAAAGTTTATCCTTGGTGGAGGCTTGCCCCTGGAAGACAATGTTTACACATCCTTTGTTTTGACACTGTTTTCAGTTGAATCAGTCCACGAAAAAAATTGCTGCTCAGAGGAGAGGTGGCTGCAATGGCAAACTTGTCCTGCATGTGAGGAAACAGGAAGCTGATGAGAAGAATTGTTGTGGCTTGTCTTGGAGGAGAAGTTAAGAAAGGAAATTTCTCACAGTTTTCCTGAGGAATGATAAAATATATCCAAATTCTTAGAAATCCGTTGAAATGACAGTTCATACCCTACATAAAAATGCCGTTTTGAGATGGGCAGAGTTTGTGACTGGCTTTACCTTGAAGGGTAATTTCAGGAAAAAGGGGTTTAATTTGTTGGAGTGCATGTGAGATGAGCTCATAGCTCTGTTCTCTCATGAGTGTTTCAACGCATGCACCAGAGAGCCTTAGACTTTCACAATGTATGCAATTTTAAAGTATGGCTTTATTTTGCTCTGTAGATAAATCTTACTACTTTTGTGAAGACTCTGGAAGTACTTTGCAGTGTTTTCCTGATGTTTAGAAGGAAAATATTTGCTACCTTCTGTTCTGTCCAGGATTTTTGTGTATGGTTGTCTATACAGCTTTGTTCTCATACTAAAAATTTTGTATGTGGTTATGAATGTAGATACTGTAATATGCATTTAAAAAATAAAGGTTTTAATGCAGCAGACTGAAAAGAGGAGTAGCCTAACCCTGTTTGATTCAGTTTGGTAGTTTGTGTAACTGCTCTGCCAAGAGAGGGTGAGGAAACTTGTGCGTGAGCCAAAGTTAGGATTGCATTCAAATGACCTTACAGCATCAAGAACGGTTCATGTGGGGGAAACACAAATAGAAGCAACACTTGCTGGCCAAATGGTGAGATTCTGGTGGGGAAAAAGAGACACAAGAAAAGAAGAATGCTATGCAGATGATCAGGAGCAAAAGGACTTGAAAACCAGGTACAGCAGGGGCTGTTACAGAGCTGTAATCCCCCAATACTGTTTATTGCTCTCAGAGCTGAGCTTTGACTGTAGTATGCATGTAGTGTGTGTGCAGAAGCATTGCTGGCCATGTTTTAAATTAACTCTGACAAAAGAAACATGGCAAACGCTGCTTTAGTACTTTTCATTTTCCCTTACTCAGCAGTTTAGTTGAATGCTGTTTTTCGGCTATTGCGCTGCATAACGCTGCCCGGCGTCTTTCTCAAATACTGCTGGGCTGAGCTGCTGTTGTGTTCTCAGATGCAGCTTTAGACTGGTGGGGCAGGGGTACAGACTTACACTTTGGTGTTCAAAAGTAGGTTAGTGACAGTGAACTCCTTCAGTGGGTCAAAGATCACTGTCTACTATGGTTGCCTCCCTCCCTGCCTCCCTAACATTAGTAAACTGGCATATTATTTACCACCATGAGATTTTTTTGAGAATAAACCAGAAGGAATCTGAGCTAATATTTTAAGGTTTCAGGTAAAACTGCTTTGGGCGTCAGGTCTCTTTAAGTTGTGTTATTATTGTTAAATATGTGCTATGTTGGAAACAGGAAAGAGAAGTTACTTGCATACTTTTGCAGGCTTTCAGCTGCAAAGAAATTGCAGTTGTTTGAGGTACTCATCCTATATTTGTAGGGCAATTAATTTGTCACCAATTTCTGTTGTTAATCCTGGTGTTAATATTTATATGCTATGTGTATTAATCTTTGTATATTCTGATAGGTAATTTGGTAGCTCTTAGCCCATTTATTGAAGGATACCTTTAGTGATGCCTGTCTAATTGGTATCCTGGACTTCATTCTGTTAAAATGAAAATTCTTGCAATATAAGGAGCTTAGACATGCATGTTTCCTTTGAAATTGGAGGACTTGGACTAAGGTTGTTATAATTTTATTAAGCTTAATTTCTGGATGTGGTTTGAGTTTGCTTTCCTTATCTGTATTTAAATTAAAAACAAGAATTTTAAAACAGAAAAAAAAAGAAAACCAGTTCAAAATCGTTCATGAATTATGAGCAATATGAACTGTCTTCTTTGTAGAACTGTTTCTTAAGAACAGTTTTTTTATATAAAATTGAATGGGTCTGGAATATTAGATTGCTGTTGGAGAGTTACATTCTTGTATTGTGGTGGCTGGAAGGCAGGAAAGCTCTCTAGATTTTCCGCCCTGCAACTTGATCTTCATAGATACAATCAAAGAAGGAGTAACTTTTTATAATTTGCTAGTTCTTTTTGCTACTGCACAACTTGGCTGTGTCTGAACTCCATGAAAAGAACGAGTATGCTTGGTGGATTTGTAAAAAAAACAAGTTTAACTTCATTTTTTACATGTTCCTTTCCATAAAACTCATTTCAAATTCCAAAATAGTTTAAAGGGCCTTTCTATCATTGGGAGCTTTTGAACTTTGGAACAATGCCCATAATAGCTGTTCCTTGCTCTGTGATTGATTGACTTGAAGGAAGCTGACATTTCTTAATTAATAGCTTTGCATTTTAAAACTTTATAAAAATACTTTGGATGTGGACTAACACACTCAAAAATCTTAGTGCTACTCACTGCTACAATTGTTTTCAGACTATTGTAGGAAAGCAAAGGTAAGGAAACAAGATGCTTTTGTACAGCTTTTAGAATCTCTGACATGACGTTGCAAAGTACAAGAATGTAATTTTACTTGGGTAGAGATGGAGTTTGTATCAGGCAGAAAGAATACTCTTACTGTTGATTCTTTTTAATTCCCTTTCTGTCACCACTGGTTCAGGTAGGGTTATGTTTCAACAGAATTGCACATAAATTCTGGTAGAAACCCATGTCCTTAGGGAGTAGACTGAAAAAAAATCCAAAGTGTTCTTGAGTGAAATACATCTTGTGGATTCTTCTTGTTCATTTCTGTATGGCTCACTTTTTTTTTTCCTCTTGTAAATTCACATTTCACCTCCTGATAAAGAACATAAAGGTAAAGTGAATACAATGAATTTTTCTCCCTGTTTACTTAACTTACCCTCCTTTGTTTTTAGTTTAAGATAATCTCATTCCAGTAAGGTGCTTGTATTCACCACAGAGTGCTCAGGATTTGTCCTCGCTGTTTTTTGTTTATCTCTAAAATACAGAGGAACAGCTCCCTTGCACAGGTGTTGAGCAATTTTCAGTTCATAGAGAGAAAGTCTTTTTGAAGGAACATGTTAAAATAAATATTTTCAAAAAACTTGCTTCTTCTCAAACCCTAAAGTTCCTCCCACACCCCACTTTGTGTATCACAGGTGTTGCTGTTAAATGTACGTACTGCTATGAAATAGAGCGCAATGGAAAGAAATGGTTCTTACTGGTTAACTGTGTACTAAGAAGGAAAGATGAACACAGATGAAATTTGTATCAAAGGTGCTGTAAGAAACAAGGGGTCTTGTCCAGCGAGCAGTTTGGTTCTACATGTGTGAAGGGAGCTTGGATGAAAGCAAACAGTAGGTCTGTACTAAAACTTGCAGTCTGTACAGTCAAGCAAGGAAATTGAAGAACTTAAATGTTTAAACAGAACTGAAAATATTGGGACTGATTTCTAGTGCATTTACTAGCCTTTGTAACTAGGACTTCTAGTTGGAATTATTCTGAGACTATTTGAATGTGAAGTTAAAGACTGAGGAAGATATGTGGCCTTTTAGAGCAGTACAGTTTGCCTTCAAGTCATCTTGAGGCTGTTACAGGAATTACTGGGAAAACCTGAGAATTAGAAGTGATAGGAGTGTATTTCACCTTTTGGGTTCCACATTGTTAGATTCTTAAGTACTGAAACTATTTTCTCATCAACTGTGATATTTTTTTTGGCCTTTGATCCCACCTCATTCTGAATTCCTTTTTCTCTTAAAGAGATGAAATATGCTTCCTGATGTCATGTGACTTCTCACATACAAGATTTCATCAGAGAACTGGAACTGAAGGTGAAAAAGGTAGCTGACAAAGATACTTTCAGTAGAGGAGATGCAGAAAGAATAGCTGCCTAGATAGGCTCTAAAAATCATGTGAACTTTAAACCACTCAAGAGCTTAATTTAGTGGAAGACTGGCCTGAGAGGCTTAATATAGACAGCTCAGATATCATGTGGAAACTCTAATATAGACATGTATTGATATAAGAGACCTTGAGCTTATTTTTATTTGTTCCTGATCAGATTGTTTGTTTGCTTCCTACCTTTAACCCCACTATTCTCAGGAAATGCAGTAAAATGGCAGCTGTTACTGCGCAACTACACCTGACTGTACCAGGGAGAGTAAAGGAAAATTGGCCTTTTGATACTGGCACTTGTTTTGATTTGCTCAGCTTTCAGTGGAATCTTCAGTAAAATTTTTGTGCTCCTTCTGATAAGTTTGACTGGGAATAAGTGAAATAAGTGGTGACTCTGGTCAGGATATCCTTCTGCTTTGTGAGAAGTGTTAGTGACTTCTGAAAGATGCAAGATCACTAGGATTTCTACTCTATTTATTTTCTTTCTTTCCCTTTGTCTTAGAACTAGTTTATCTGTATACCTCCCAATATTGTAGCTTCAAATCATAGCTATTGCATCAACAGTACGCTGACTTTTAACTCTCTTCAGAAAACTTCTTGTTTCTTGCCCGGTCATTAACAAAACATCAGTAGGAAGGTCACAGTGTAACTGATGTGACCCGCCCTCTGATGGAAGTGTCATGGGAAAAACAAATGGAGGGGTGGATTCCCTCTGTGTTTACAGTAGCCATGGAAAGTTGTGCTTTGTTAAAATCTCCATCAGGTTTAGGAATAAAAGCCACCCATACTCTTAAATCTTTACTTTATGAAAAAATACGTTTTCAAGTATCACTTCAGCTTGCACCGGAAATTTATTTGGGATAAAATCATAATGTTAGTTTGGAAGCAGCTGGGGATTTTAACTGTTCAAGAAAAAAACATATCTGGAGTAGGTGGTGTTGATATCACTCTGAGTCTTCCTAAAATTACATTCCTTAGTGCAATCACTGTTTATGACATGTAATTGTACTTACGGATCTTTAATTTCATAACTGGAAAATTTAGTTTAGGAAGTAATGTTATGAAAGCAAGAATGTTGCCCTCCATGTGAACAGCTGAAATACCTCAACATCCTGACAATACCAGAGTAAGTAGGACACCTTTATCTTCAAAAGCTTTTTAAACTGATGGTGAACGTTCCACTACTGAAGTTCTCAGTGAGCAAAGATAACTTCTATGAACCATGTAGAAAAAGGGGGGGAGTAAGAGTCAGACCAAGTGATTGGTTGCAGAGTTTTTGGTGTCATGACACAAGAACCATGTTGTTCATACTTTTTAAATAAGCCACAGTATTCTTCTGTAGCACTGAGCGATAGAAGTTGCAGAAGTTAGTGATCTTCACAGGGAGGACAGTTTTGTGTAGGAAGTTTCTGAGTCTTGCTTTTACTGTTTTTCTGAGAGACAGCAAGTTGTTTTGAATTAAAAAACCACAAACACAAAGTTTAAGATGAACAAGTGACTGGGTAGTTTGGGTGTTGAAGCAGTCTCTTCATTTCATAAAGTGCCATTAAAATTATTCTCTGTTTTCCAGGCTTGGTGGAAACATGTTTTGCATACTTTTTGGAGACTAACTGGCCTTTGATTCTGTAGCTCAGGGCTTTGGGTAATACAGGATTTCATGTGCATTCTTCTGTAGTGATCACAGCATGCAGTGAAGCAGCAAAACCCATGATGCAGGTATCCATACAGATGTGACCTAGGCAAGTATTTTAATCTGTTGTCTGTTTTATTACTGTTTTATAGCAGGAAAAATAACTGTGAATGTGGAGAGCCTTCCACTTGCTTACAGAAAGTTACATATGTTATTGCATGTTAATTTTGAAGTTTTCCACAGAAACAATCATGGAGGATTGCTGAATTGCAAAGCAAAATATATTTAAGTGCATTAAGTTCAAATTATCAGTACGATTCTAACATACTTAGATTTTCCAGTAAGTATTGCTTATAATACAAAACCCTCAACTTTCTGAGATGGCCTGTAAAATATCTGTCACCTGGGGAAAAATATATATTCTGTCTGTAGTGGTCATGGATGGGCATGTAGTAAAGGCTTCCCTGCCTCAGCAACCATTCTTTAGTCTGCCTTTTCAGTCTCTCTTGTCATCAGACTGAGCTGTGGAGCTGTTACTAAGTTTGCAGAAATGTTTTCCGCTGATAATGTGCATGTCTTGTAGTTGAGAAGTTATTTTTAGCAGTCTGGTGAAACTCTTAGAGTCACTGAGGGACAGAGCCCTAGTGGAGATCTGGAAAAGGAAGCCGCCTGCCAGTGGATTGGAATGGGAGAAGGGAAAATGGTACCTTTCATTCCCAGACATCTTTTTCTATTTTTGATTGCATTGTTCTTTCCTGGTATCTTGCAAAAGAAAAGGCACGTTTCTCAAGTTTGTAAAATTGTGTTTGGCTGGGAACAATCTCTGTGTTACTGAGGCAAAATTGGTAGAATTGCATGAGTGGAAACTTCCATTTTCACTATGATGATGTTCAAGGGCTGCCTGGATCTCAACAGACACTTTTTGACTAGAGTGAATCTGAGAGGTGCTGCTCTTCATTCTGCCATAGTGGAAAGGCTCTGACCTGAGACAGTTTGTCTGAAGTCAGAGTTATATCAATCTATTCACTACATTTGCTAATATACCAGACCTTTTCCTGTCTGTGTAGTTCCCAAGAGATGTTAATGCAGACAACATTGCTGCTGAAGAAGCAAATTGTTTTAAATTGTGAAACCTTTAATTTAACCATAATTCTCAGCTACAAGCAGCTTTTTAGCATTTAAAATTTGGTAAAACTCATATGAGGCTCAATTTGACCTATTTTATTCATAGAACTATTATGTAAAAAGATTGCTGAGGTAGAAAAATAGCAGAAAGCACAAGAGGGTCCACCAGTTTAAATGCTTATGTACTGAAAGCTGCTGTTTTTCCAGATGTCAGAATAGTGCAACTCACCTAAGTAAATCGCTGTGCTTTTCCTCTCTTCCAGCTTTTTCTTACTTTTAATACATGTTTTGTTTTAGTGCTATAATCAAAGGTCACCCCCAGTCTTTCAGTCTCCACATGCATGGCTGAGTGAATGCGTTTTTCTTTGATGTTTATCTTTGCAAAGAAAATCTGTGGGTGGAGAATTTTAAATGGGATTCAAAGTGATTTGGGACTTCTCTAAATGACATACCTGGGAATGCTGCCACATAGCAGACGCGTTTCAGTGATGTGTATTTCCCTGCTGTAGGACACCAAAAATGAAGTAAGGTAGGCTGTGACAGTTGCTACTGACAGTGTTCATAAAGTAACACTCCATGCAAGAGAAGTTTTGCAGGCATGTTGAAGAGCATTCTTTTTCTTATTACTATTTTGGGGTAGGTTTTATATGTTCCACCATACTATTTCTTTATACTGGAGTAGTGTCATTTATCTGATATAAAAAAACTTCTCCCTTTCATACTTGAAAATAACTTTAAAGATATTTGCCTGTGTTTCCTCAGACCAGTCTGAGGGAACCAGAATGGGTTCATGCTGAATGTCATCTCTCTTTGTTTTGACTGATAGGCATTGATGCTGCTCACAGTATTGTGTGATGGCCAACCTTTGTGTTATATGTGCAGTTGTGAGGATTTTTTGGGGCTTCATCCAGTGGTGCACTGTAGTGTCTATGTTGTCTGTACAGGATGTTTGTAGGAAAGTTTTGTATATGGCGCTTCAGTTTTGTTGAGTTGGATGTTTTCTGCCCACATGTGATGTACTCTGGATAATTTGCAAACTTGCTTAGTTGAAGTTGTTTTGTTTTAACATCTGTTTGTAAGTTGTCTGAAGAACGCAGGCCATAATGGTTAAAACCTGGTGGCTATGGTAGTGTCTCTTGTCTTGCAGCAAAGGGAATTGGTGATGAATGTGAACTGTACTATGGTAGCTAAACATGGAATACTTGGTTTTAAAGACTTCATGGCATGTGTGTCTCTGCTGGGACTGATGATTGTGCTGAATAACATAAAAACGATGTGATCAGTGTCCTCTCTAGTCGCCTTTGACTTGATGCTGTGAATGTCCTGGCAGCACTGTGCAGCTGTTGTTACCTGCATGCATGTTTGGAACAAGGGTAGAGTGTGCTCAAATTCCCTTCCTGCTTTCATCTGTAGGAATATATACTGCCACCGTGCGCTAATGCACAGGCTACATTATTTTGACTAGATTTGTACATAGATGTATAAATTCAAAGAACTGAGCAGAATAGATCCATATATCTTCAGTGACGTAGTTATGACGCATGACTGCAAAATCAAGCTTCTTACTGAATAAGAATAGACTTGTACAAGGGAAAAGAGGAAAAATCTGTCAGAATTCAGAAACCTGCACCTAAACACCCTCCAATAAGTCACAAATGCACTGCAGCATCAAGAAGATAGTAGTCTTCATTCTAGCTGTGTGTTTGAGGTTTGTGTGGTTTCTTAATTGCACTATAAATTGGCATCTCTATATAGGGCCCTTTGAAAATGAACAGCTTTGTTCTTCAGTGCATTCAGGTCTGATCACAGTGTAAAGATTGAGGAAGAATGGAAATCTGTGAAATTGCACTATTATACAAAAGTTTTTTGAGAACTTGAAAAAGAACTGAAATGACCCACCAAAAAACCCAGAGTGTACTGCCAGTGATCTGTTGTCTGTGTCTGTACTTGTTTTACATTGTTCTTCCCTACCTCACTGTAAATTTAGTATGAATTATAAGAAGTCAGTGGGAACTGTAAAACTCCCTTTTATTCCATATTAACATGGCTGTATGAGCACTAGTTTAGCAGTAGGATTCTGTGGGAGACTGTATGCTGTGGTGTTTGCTTGGAGTTTCATGGTCTGTTCTGGCAGAGCCGTCTTCCCTGACCCGTCTGGCATACTGTGCAAGTGATCGTAGCCTAGAAAGTCGTGGATCCAAGTCAAGCCTCCTGACCTTTTCCTCCTGCTTATTAATAAACCCTTCATGTTTCTCCTGCAGTCAGTGTATAGAGCAAGTCCAGGGAAGAGCATTTCAGCAGCATCTCCCCCTGCAGAGAAGGCGGCAGCGTCCCTTTCTCGAGTTGCACCAAGACACTTTGGGCTGCGGGCTGGGGCTGTGCAGGCAGCTGCTGTGGAGTCCGAATTGAACAGCAGTTTTGAAGAAAGGACACAAGTGGTGGAACTGCAAACCTACCACAGAAATCTGTTAAAAGAGAGAGAGGCCAAGGAAAGTTCTGGTGCAGCTTGTTGCTGCCAACACGTTCACCCCAGAGGGGCTGTGCTAGACAGTGCTCCTTGAAAGCTGGCTGCCTTTCTAAACTGCAGGATGGTGGCTTATTTTGGCCTTGACCTGTCACTTACTGGTGTGGTGATGATGGAAGTTTACAAGGGAATTACTGCTAGGCTTGAGTCACGGGAAACTTATCTGTGCTTCCTGTTTTGGCCATGGAGATTCCAACCTAATGATGAATATCAATAGGGTGTTTTTACTGAATAACATAAATGAGGTATATACATTCTACTTTTCCTTCCTTTTCTGTTTCCACAGTGAGGGACAGGTGTGTGAAAACTGAGTCATGGACCTTACAGAGACAATAAAGTGCACAAAAGAGAAACGTAATATTATAAAGAGAAGGTTTTAAAGTGATGGCAGAATGTTTCATTGAGAAGAACAGAAAATGGTTCTTGGTGGAAATTGAGGGTCTTGTTGAACTCTGCATTTGGTATGGGTGAATAAACAGGTGAATAAGTGTATTTCTGAAAACGCATCTGGATTCGGAACAGCAAGGGGTGTGAGGGTGGTCTAGTGTGATCACATCTCTACTATGCACTAGGAATAGCTACAATATTTAATTCCATGTATTCTTGTAGAGGAAATACTGCAATTTTCACTTTAGAATACAGTCTTGTGTTTTGCTTGAACTGCTGCATGAATTGTCTGGGCTGCTATGTTCTTCTGACCAAAGAGATGATCAATAATTTGTTAAACAATGCTGAAACTTACTTGTACGGGGCAAGTGATAGCTGAGAGATCTTTGCCATTATTGGGCATACTTTTTAATGTTACTTCAGCATTTCTTATGGAAAAATGTGTTTGAGCCCAAACTCCCAGGCAGATATACTATAATATTTCACCTTGCTTATGCTTAAAGCATGATTAAATTTAAATCAAAAGCTTTTCTGCACAAACTGTAAAACAAGTTAAGTAGATTCACTTCACTTCAGGGAAGTCAGTGCCTACATCTATATAAAATATAAAAGTATTTTTCTAAAATTTCTCTCTTTTAATTATGTGTTATGCAGTCCTTTCTACACAAGTTCATTTTTTCCTTCTGCCACATTAAGTTGCAAGGAATTGCTCTCCAGACCTTCTTCAATAGAAAGGAGAGCTTCATATTTTTTCTTGACAGTAAGATATGATAAAGCTTTGAGGTCTGCTGTATGAGCGTATTGGACAGAGAACTGAAAATTAATGAAGGCGTAAATAATGAAGTTGAGGGTACACTGTCTCTAAGCACTTTTTAATATTTCTGGCTTCAATTGTCAAATCTTGGTTTCTTTTTAACTTTTTTTAGCTCAAATATGAATTTATATATCCAATGAGCAACCTACACAGAGAATTTAAGAGTAGGTAGAGAGATCTGTTCCTTTCAGGAAATCCTGTGTTTATATTAAGGATTGTACTTGTAGGCCTTGCTTTCCATTTTACCTGTTGCTCTTGAAATCTGAATCTTCCACAACTCCCTTGGCAGAAGCTCATTTCTTCATGCACAAACCAAAAATGTGAGTCTTTCAAATAGACAGACTATTTATTATTTTTGCTTTAGTGATACTTTCCTGTGATCTCAAAAGGTATCATTTTCAAATGTAACCATGGGTACTTAAAATCCAGAAGATGTTCCAGTATTATTACAGTTATTTTGAGAAAACTGAGTACTGGGAATGATAATTTTCCTTGTGCTGGAGTATGTATGAGTAAAGGGAAATGAATTCTAACTGTGGTTCTGAGGCTGATAGGACCATTGCTCTGCCAAGTTAGGTCATGAAAATACATTTTGAAGGAAGACATTTCTAATCATCATAATATACTTGTTTTTAGAGAAGCTTTCTTTTAAGCTGCAGATGGGCAACATTAGTGATTTTTTAAAAATATTTTTCAATTGAATAAGAAGTGCTTCAAATGCTCAGTTTTCTAACTTTGTAAAGCTATATGCTGTTCTCTGCACTTTCACATTTAGCATGTCTCTGTAAGATTTGACTGAATTGGTTCAATTCCGTTTATTGCCCAAGAGAGTGTTGCTTTTCATACTGTAGTGAAAAGTTCCACTTTCAGAGAAATTTCAGTCTTGAACACAAAGAATAAAATCCTTAACTTACAGAAAAAAGGTTTGTCTCAGAACTGTTTTCCTCATGGAAAGCTGGCTGCCTGAAGCTCTTGGTCGACTCTGAATGCTCTCTGACTGGGTGCTAAGATCCAAGGAAGTCATCAGGCACACTGATAAGTGGGGAGCTAAATTGGCTAATGGTAAAGCAGGTCAACCTGTCTAGTCCACCTACAGTAGTTTTCAGTCTCAATCGAGATTTCCAGTCAAGCAGGAGATGTCAGGGGGCAGTTTGGTCAAGTGCTTTCTTACTGCCTGTGCCATGAATCTGCTACATGAGGTTTAGTATCCAGGACTATCTGTTGTGCGTTTTGGAGAACATGTACATGCACACAGGAATTTATCTAAGGACAGCTTCAGAAAGTGC
The DNA here is from genome assembly GCF_001522545.3 of Parus major. Taxonomy (NCBI): domain Eukaryota; kingdom Metazoa; phylum Chordata; class Aves; order Passeriformes; family Paridae; genus Parus; species Parus major. The sequence goes on along the minus strand of NC_031769.1, from coordinate 44,298,027 downwards.
CTTGTTTAATGGTTATCACAACTATTTTCCAAAGTCAGTTTCCAAATGGTCTGGAACCATTTCATCCATCTGCACTGAGTAAATCCAAACTTATTTTTTTGCGGGATTCTTTGGGGAAAGCCACAATGCAAAATTTCAATTTCAGTCTGTATCTAAGTAAGATAGTCTGCAAATGAAGCAAAAACTGAGTTTGTATTGTATTTAATTTGTATTTATACTCCCTAGCTTAAGGTCTTGTGTAGTTTCTCTCTGTAAGGAGAATTCTTTTTTCTCTTTTGTTTTGTTTGGTGTTGGTGTTTTTTTTTGTGAATATAAAGACTGTATCACAGCTTTGCTCTTGCCATCTTCATGTTAATGCCCCTTGAATTCTAAAAAAACTGTTTTAAAATCTTTGCTTGTGTGACTTTGACTTTAATGGCACTAAGCCACGGATAATTGGCTCAGTTTCCTAAAATTCCACAGCCTGTTGTTAAGATAAACATTTCTAGGTTCCCAAGAACACAGACACATGTATATGGTAATATACTGATTATACAGAGCAACTTTTAAATTCTTATTTTCCTATTTTATTCTTGATGTTTACACACAAGCATCAGAAGCAGAAAAATGACTTGACAGGATAATTGTGCCAGTTTTTAAACTACATTGTAGCCTTTTGAGAAGGGCTGTGAAATGGCTTTGTTTTGCTGTAGCCATTAGCCCCTAGGGGAGCTGGAAGGAAAGAGTCCTGCCTTGGAATGGTGTGTGTTGAGATGCACCCTCATTAGTCAGGGGCACATGTCTCAGTTGCTGGGAAGGGCATGTGACCAAGGCTTTGGTATAAGGCTCTGGATTGTTGGTTGTGTAGGATCTTGTGGTCTTGTTATGTCACTCCTCGACACTGGTACCTAAAGTGTATCAACAGGTGTTGGAGATCTGGCTTTCTCTGGGCTGAAAAGAGCTGTGATCTGCATTCCCCACAGCCCAAAGCTTTAGAGAGGAGCTGTAATTATAGAGCTCGTGACAAGAGCTGCGTTCACTCATGTCCTCTCAAACATAACAGTGTATGGTTGAAAGCATTGCACCCATACACACCTAGTTAGAGATGGTAAAAGAAAATGGATATGGGGCACAGGGATATTAACAGACAGTTAAGAAATTGTGGGATAGGCTTTGAGAAACTCTGTGCACATTCAGGATTGTAAGGCAACCTTGAAGAATGATGGAGGCTCTCACTGGATTGTGCCAGTTGCTCGAGCATGTGGGGAGGCTCGCTGCCAGGGAGTGAGGGCCAGTGATGCTAGTGAGCCAAAGCAGATTGACTTAGCATCTTACTCAGAGCAGGAATTGGTGGTCTGACTGTCCTTGGAGGTAAGCTTCCCAGTAGCTGTCTCTGAATTTGCTTCTAGCAGCAACAGGATATTTAAATTTCTTAATTTCTGAAAAAATAAAAAGTAGGATGTTCTTACTTAACAGAGAGGGTTTTGATTTGTTTGTTGGTCTTATTTTTTAATCATCTTTTTATATAATTATTCAGCTTTAAACTCAGTCTGAAAATAAGTGGATCAGGACAGGAGTTATGGTGTGTGGGTTTTGAGTTTTTTGAGTTTTGTGCTTGTTTTCTTAGTTTTTTCTTTTTGGGCCATTTGCAAAGAATTTTGTCCTTCTTATCCCTGCTCTCACTGACTGTGTGCAATAAGAAACAGTAAACAAAAGCAGCAGTCTTGTGTTATATCATATATATAAATGTATTATATATATATAAATACATATAAATATATATAAATATAAATATTTGCATATTTTCAGAAGGTCTGCTATTGCAATTCGAAATAATGACACTTTTTCCCAATCCTGTAAATCAGTATTTTTTAAAATTTAAAGTGTACCAACTCCATAGGTTGGTACACTTAGACTCTTAGAAGTCATTGAGAGGGTGAGAAATGAGAAATTCCTCCTGTAACAGGAGAAGAACAATAGTAATGCAAAACAAGATTAAAATTCACCCCTCTCCCCCAGGTTTTAAACCATTATAAATATTTGGTTTGAGCCAGTCTGTTCTTTGTTTAGAGTTACTTGACTAAAACTCTTGGCCCTAACTTGCTGGCAATTAGATCTATTGTATTTTTGATTAAACAGTAGTGTAGTGGCGGTGGGAAACCAACATACTAGCATGGTCTTTTGGCTGTCTTCCCCTTCTCTTTAGCATTGCCCTGAGGGACAAAGTATGGCTGGGCTGGCTCATCAGGGGTTTAACTTGGAATGGGAACAGATTTTAATTTGAATATCTTTACCTACTGCCTGCTGTCTTAGGCTCAGCCATTTTTCAGTGAGTTCTTGGGGGGGGTTTGTTTTGTTTCCTCTGTACAAGTAGCTAGTTCATGTGTATGTAGTGCATTTGTGATGCTCTGCTTCTGGGCAAGTGCTCTCGCTGCTCCGTCCTGTGGCTAGGAAGTGAGCTCAGCACTCAAGAGCGGAGACAGTGATGTTACCTCAGCTGCTGCAGTTTAGAGAGTTTGTGGTAACCAACAGCTCTCCCCAGCTAGCAGAAAAGCTGTATCCAAAACTCATTTGAAAGCCTGTGAGGTTTGTGGTGAAGTAAAGAAGTGGGGAGTTCCATTCTCTTGTGGTGTATAAATAAAGAGAACTTTTCATATTTCTGTTATCACTGTTCCCACCCATATTGAGGACCTGGTTTGTTGTTGGTGTAGTCATTTTCCCCATACCTGAACTCTGACAAATCTTTGATACCTGCCTTTTTTTTTAGTGGTACAAGGAGATACACTGGTAGACATGGTGTTTACGTACCAAAATTGATGATCTTGTATTCTAGCCTCTGTGTTCACTGTGTTTGAGGCTGGAGACCATACACACTAAATGTAACAGCAGCCTAATCCAAAATGATTTGGTGTTTGTTTTGTTTTGTTTTTTTTAATTCTTAAGATTTTATTATCTTCAGCAAGTATTGGTCCATGCGTTTTTGGACCCATCCCATAGTGATCTACCTCAGTGAACACCTTGCACACGCATGGGTGTGAAAAGAAAATACATGTTTGTGGTGTTTATATTTTGCATTGCCATACCTCTGAGCTTTGTTTTCTTTCTTCATGAATTCTTTGTTGTTCTGCACATGCAGTACTCATACACTCTACACTAGTGGTAGTGGTTGAACAGCTTTCCCTTTCCAAGGCAGGTACACAGCTGAAGATCTCCCAGCCAGGAGCACAGGGTGTTGCAGGAAAGGGGAGGCACCATTTACGTTTTTACAGTTTTATTTGTTCACTGAGAGAGGGGGAATGGTGGGGAGGGCATGGTTTTTGGCCTATATTTAATAAAAGGAGGGGGAGCTGTACAAAGCTCCTGGTGTAATGTGAGCCTTACACAAGGAAGAACTATTTATAGATCCCTGCAATATTTGCCTGAAGGAACTTGAGAGCAGAGCGGGGCAGTGTTACATAAAGCTGGGTGAGAGCACACTTGTGCCCTCACAGCTGCGAAGGTCAAACCCAGGGCTTTTCTTACAGTAGGCTTCCACTCTCCCTTGCCCTGAGGGGAGAAGAGACTGATGGGATCCTTCTGAAGGCCAAATCCTAGTGGTGAGAAACTTTGGTTTGTGGAAAGCAGTGGTGTGGTTTTCTTTAAAGAGGCTTATTATTTGTGATGTTTTGATTGCATCATTTTTTTCAGAAAACATGCTGTCTTGATTGATGACTTAATGGTCAAATAAAGCTAAACAAGGTCACAGCAGCAGCTTTGGGGACTTTGAGAGTGAGACTTTAAGCTGTACATGGTTATATTATGGTTTAAGCAGCTTTTTGGTTATTGCTGCTACTATTCTGCCTTTTGTTCTCTGGTGGTGACCTTTTTACTCTAAATGACATTACCGTGCCACTGGCAGTTAACCAGGTATTGTTCTGATTTTGGATGCCTTCATCAGCTTAGTACTTGTTTGTTAGGAAGCTTTATAAAAGTGATTTTAGAAACTCTTCAGATCTTTTGCTTGAAAACATTTTTTATACTTTCAGAGGCAGAAAAGCCTTTCTTAGTGAGGCATATACCTTGAGAAGATCCTTCATGGCATGTGGCATTAACACTGGGTATTGATACTTTCCTGAAAGATTGCATTTGGCTAGGTTGAAGTGAAAGTTGTGAACTTCAGTTCCTAACCCCACTGAAGGAGAAAAAAATCCAGAACCAACTAAAAGTGTGGAATATGATCTGAATGTACTATAAAGCTAGGAAACTTAGGCAAGAAGATTGATTAAAAGAGCCTTGAATGGCTTTAAAATTTTGGATAAGGGTGCAGTCTGGAGTTGTCCAAGAAGTTTGTCCCTTTAGTTTTTACTGTAAAATTGTTGGAACTCTTGTAACATGAGTTATGTAAAGTGTTTGAAGGTAAATGAAGTGTTTCTCACATTCTGTCATTCATCTATGATGCTTAGACTCTTTATGTCCCTTGAGTTAGAAGTTTTAACTAAGCAGTCAGCATTCTGAATGTTTAAAAAGCATCTTCTGAGCAGAAGCTAAATCCCATGGTTTATAAGAGGGTATATACTAAAGCACATAATTAAAACAACTCAGTAAATTCTTCAGGATCATATTCAGTCTTTATCTAAAACTTAAACAGTGAATGTCTGTGTGTGTGTGTATGTGTAAAAGCCAAGACCTCCTGCACATAGTCGTTTCTTTGAGGTCTGATAAAGTGTATTTAAATGGAAGAAGGCATTTTGACTGGCTTTTGAACCCACCCACTTAGTGAAGAAATTGTTTTTAAATTAAAAAAAAGAGCAAACTTTTACAGATTCAAAATGTGCGTTATGAAAGAAATAAGAAGTTGAATACTTAAAGCAATTTTGAGTTGCTTCAGTTGATTATTTTCCCAAACAACAAGGGTAGATAAGCATATTGATCTTTTTTACAGATGAGACATATGTATAAAGACATACATAGCTTTGATTTGCTTCAGTGTCTACATGGAGCGTTTTGCATCTGAAGAATTTCTTTTTGGTGAGGGGTAGATAAGACCCTTGAGGATTCTTTTTAAACAGCTTAGTAAACTTACCAGACTTAGTTTAAAACAGAGGTGTTTAGTAGATTTATAACATGATGCACAAAACAAGAAAGGATATTTCTGGTGGGACTCTTTGAAGTACATAAAAGGGTGGAATTTGCACATTCTAAAACCCTCTGTGTTTAAGCAGCAGTTAGTACTTAGAGAATTGGTGAATTAGTAAAAGAGAATACAGGATTGGGGCACTGAAGTCCATGCAGATGTGAAGAGTAGAAAGCTCTCTCAGTCCCTTGATACCTTGTGGTTCCATCTAAATTAGCAAATACTTTGGTCAGTAGGGGTGTGTGACTAGATCAAAACACTGGAGCTTCATAAATCTTCATTACTGATTTGAGGGGGTTACTTTAGATTAGATTTAGCTTGTCACCTTGGGCTGAATGTCCCCACTTCTCTGTGCAGTGTGAAGCTTCTTGAAGGAGAAAATTTAATAGGTACATGTGAAATGACTTGTCAGTGATGTAGCCCACAGGGCTACCTGATGTTTCATGTCCCTGTGAGACAGCAAGTAGCATTTGAAGTGCATCTTGCAGAAGAGTTTTCATATTCTCACTCAAAAGGGAATTGATTGTTCATATATACCAGAGCTGTTATGCAAAACCAGCCAGCTCACAGTAAATGGTTTTGCTTCTACTCTAGACCAAACAGCATAGTTGAATTACATATGAAAGTATGCATAGCAAAAGGATGACCTGGAAGATTTTAGTCAGATGTTCTGGGAAGATATTTTTTTCCTTCTGTTAAGGAAGTATTTCTTTCATTTGGCAGACATTCACAGTGCCCCAGTTGCCATTTTAAACTATTGAATAAAAGTAGTATTTGAATCACAAAATCTGAGCTGGATAATTAAAAATGGTTCAAAGCCTAATAATCACCAAAGGGTGCAGCATGTGGCTCTTGGGTAGCACATTAGGAATTCCAAATGTTTTGTGACTACAGTAAATTGCTGTGGCTGCAGTCCAAGATGGTGGTAAGAATAATGTTGCAAAGTTATCTGTAACTTATTCAGCATTGTTGGACTATAAGTAAGCACGTGGCTGAATATCTCTTTATCTTCTGCTTTTGATGGAGGAAGGATTACTTAAAGTAATCTGTGTATTTAGATTCAGAGTTAAGTTTTATTTAGTGCTGAATGCAGAAAAACTTCATCTCAAATGGCAGTGAAAGAGCAAATGGTTTATTTTATTTGCTTGTATATAAAATTTGTAGTGTATGAAACTCAATCCTTTCCTGACAAAACAAACTGCAAAGAAAAAAGGAACTAATTTCATGTCCAGAACCCAGAAATGGCTGACTGTTGTGGAGATTTTTTTCCCTCAACCTCAAAACCATCAAATTTTGGCTGTTGTCTGATGTAAATGTGTCTGTTAGCTTTGAGCTGCTTTGCCTAGATAACTGGCAAAGATGGATTTTTATTTATTTATTTTTTTAAGTGGAACACAGTGCTGACTAATCACAGCTCAATTCTTGACAAGCCTTTTGTAATCTGGGCTTCCAGTGGTACACTACAGTCAGTACCCAAATGTACTTTTTCGTCAAGTCTCGGTTATGTTGCAGTCATAGTCCAGTCTGTTGTGTTGGATGTACTATTAGATTGCAGAGGTGTTGGCTGTATGTAAAATTTAAGGTCTTGATATAGTAATCATGCCAGTACTCTGTTTTCAGCATTTATTGGGTTAGACCAAAATCTGAGCATTCTACAGAGGTGGTGTGCAGGAGCAACAACACTTTGTGCTTGTGTGATCAGTCTAACAAAGTGCAAGGTTGGAATGATTGCCTTTCAACAAACAACTGACAGATAAGTTTTTTTTTTCAGAGTAGAAGGACCTTTGTTAAAAAGATACAGATGATAAACTTTAGGAAGTTTTTCTCTTTCAGCAAACAGTTTTACACTGAAGAATTTAGTTCAGACATTCCAAATTAAATATTTCTTTAGTCCCACATCTGTCTATTAGCCTCAAACTGTCATTGCATTTAGACTGGGAGAAATGGTACAATACAGCTTTTCCCACACTAAGGCAAAAGCTGAATTATGTCATATTAGGTAGGAGAGGACTTATTTAAATTCTATAGGCTGCTGTGAACCTATGCAGTAGGAAGAATGAAATGGGTTGAATTTTTGTTAATAAAAGTTATAATCTGATTTACAGACTCTGCACTTGTTTGGATGTCAGATTAAGTATAAAACTACAATAATGATTTATATCCTCATGTGCATGTCAGAAGGAGTAAATACCAAGGAGTTCAATAACAATTTGAACATCTTGTTTATGAATACTGTATGTGCAGGTGACACTGACTAAATAATTATATTAATGTTGTATTTCCTGGGGACAGTAGCTACCTTGTCCATTTCTCTTCATGGCTGTTTTGACAATATGGTAAATAGTGCTCAGTTGCAGTTTGTTTTTATTTTCTGCAGTAAGAAGACCTAAAAGTTTAAGGACAAGTGTGCACTGCCTGGATTAGGTGGTAATATTTGCCTTGCAAGGGAGGCCATGCAAACAGTGGCTCTGTAGGTTTTAGAAGAGTGAACATTTCTCCCCCGTGTTCATGGAAACTGAAGATATTTAATAAGTCTAAAAGGGAGCAGGCACACACATTTGTGCAGGATTTCTTTTCTCCGTGATGCAAGGTTTTATGATGAAGGCAAATTCCCTTCCGTAAACCTGAACGTTCTTGTGTAGATGCTCCATGTGTTTCTGTAGTAGACCAGACAAACTGACTCTTGTGGCCTTTGTGGGGTTTAGCTTTTGTACCTTCCTTGTACTTTCAAGCTTATTTTCTTCTAGTTTTCATGAGTTCCAACAGTGAAACAGCTTGTGTGAAGGAAGAGCATTGATGACTTTTGTTCCTGGATGCATATCTCTATTTACTGTTAACAGAGCCAAGGGTTGGGGTGGAGCTTACAGGAGGGGGGAGAACTGGTTCCATTCACTCAGTGGAGTGAATATTAAGAGGTGAAACTCATTCAACGCAAACTTATAATGGAAATTGTAATGATATTTTCTGGGCAAAATTATTTTTAGTGAGGACTGTGTGGGAGAGAGTCAGAAATGGTTGTTAGGTATGTCAGATGTTGGATATCATTTGTTCAGAAGATCTTGAGTTCCCAGAACTCACTTGAAGTCTGCACACAAATCACATGTTGGTTATCAGTGTTATTCATTCAGGAGTGGTGTTTTCTCAGTGGCTTCCTGAGGTTGCTAAGGCAGGGCCTGGGAAGGAGCAGAGAGGGGGGCAAAAAAAGCTGAAAAGTGTTGTTGGTGTTTTAGTTATTTAATCCTAGTCATGGCCTTGTTCATAATAACAAACTTATCTAAAAATTTCCCAAAACAAAGGTAATTCACAGATGTGTGGTAGCAACTAGGACAAAATTGAGCCCATCTAATTAGTTGTCTGTGAATTCCCAATACTTTTTCTTGTTTATAGGTTAAACTGTTTTATCTTCCGTGCAGAGGGGGAAATAAAGATTTGCATTTTGATTCCAACTTCTTTCGAGCAACTAATTTCTGATATCAGTAATCTCCCTCTTGTTATTTCTAAAGAAATACTTGAAAGGGGACCATTTAAAAAGTAATCAGTACAAGTAACCCCATTGTTCTTTTCAGTATGTACTGTGACAGTACAGGAATAATGGATGCTCTGCGGGGGAACCATAACAATTTCTGTTAAAGCACTCAAGTGAAACTTTCTCTTCATGCAGCTGCCACAGTAGTGTGTCATTTTTGTTAGGGTATGGTATAAATTTATCATTCAATTTAGTATGTTCCTTTAGCTGGTATGGTCCTTACAAAATACATTTTTTGAGTCTCTTGAGTGTGAGAAGTATTTCCAGGTTAAATGATACCATGCAGGAATACAAATGTATGTAATTGAGGGAAACTTAATGAAATGTTATTTTATGTATAAGGGTGTTTTTTCCAAGAGTTAATATTGCCCATCTGTTTTCTAGTTATGATGTTCTGATTTCAGTGCAAATGTATCCTTGTTGAGACCCTCTGAAAGGGGGAGAGAATTTTGCTTTTTTGTTCTTAGCTTGTGCTGAAGGGAAAAAATAGGTAGAGAAAAATTATGCTGGTTAGTGTTCCAGTTTTGTTGCAAGACTTTTCTGGAGCTTACTCCCAGATGGTCTAAACACCTGATCTTTGTCTTGATAGTTTTGGGACTGATATTTGATTCTTGCAGTGAGTTTCTAGAAATACTGTCATGTTTTGGTGGAGCAATAATGTTATTGGCTAGAAATGCCAGAAAAAAAAAAAAAATGCCCACATACTGTGAGTGTAACTTTAACAGCAAAATAAGAGTATCTGGACATGTTCCAGAGACTAGAGATAGCCTTTTTCACATAGAATTCTCAAGAAAGCTGTTGTTCTATTTCTCAGTGAAGCACTGAACATGGCATGTTCTGTTGCTGCACTTGCATATGGACTTGCATCCACACCTGCTGCTTGCAAATCAGTGCAATTGTGTTTTCTTACTGTCTTCCTGTTTTTCCCATGTTGTCTGGGTGTTCCTGTGTGGCTTGTTCTTCAGCTGCTGCTTATGCATTGTAGCTATTACATATATAAAGTCTTTCAAGTCCTTTCCCAAAACTGTTTTTCTGCAATCCCACAATAATATTCTCCTTTCCTAGCAGTACGGAGCATTTGCATCTTTCCTTACACTGCTCATAACCAAAAGCAATACCATACCACCAGTATTTGCAGTGCCTTTAGCTCCTTATGCAAAAGGTTTGGTTAAGTTTTGGGAGAAATGTGCTCTTCTTCATTTCTTCTCTGGCCAGTTCCATCTTGCTGGGGACATAAGTATCCAGCCTTGAGACGGGCTTCATGCCCAGTTTAAGGTTGAGGTGCTGGGGAGCACCAGTGTGGTCAGTTCCTTAACCTAGGGCATCTTGAGTTTTATTTTCTGTGTTCTCTGTAAAGGGAGCAGAGGTGCCAGCTGCCAGTCTGTCAGCAAGGGGCTGCCCTGTAGAGTGGAAAGTCTAGTATATTTTGTGTATTAGTATATTTTGTTGTGCATAGTATGAACTTCTTATCATTGCTGTTTTGTGTGCTGTCAGTTGATTTCAAATTGTGATGTTATTAAAGTGCCAGTAAATCAACCAGGGATGTGAAGCCTGTCTGTATGACCTGGCTCGTATAGGTGCTGGGTTACACAGGACTTTAGCCTGGGTGACATGAGAGAAAGTTTGTGAATGAGCCAAGGTGAATGGACTGTGCTTACTGCAAGTTGGGGTAGGCAAAAATGTGGATGTTTAATCAGCTGTTGGCAAAAAACACAGTACGAGGACTGGCCTTTTGCAAGTAAGGTGTAAGGTGCAAAGTGCAGAGATAGGCAGCTGCTCCACGTGTGAAGAGAAATCATCTGTCCTGACATACACTCTTTGGAATGGCTTGAATTGAACATTTGTTTCTTTTGTGTTCTGCAGACTTCTTGAAGCCAACTCTAGCAAAGAGAAGGAGCTCCATCTGTGCCAGCCAGCCCCAGTCTCCAGTGCTGGTCCCCCTGATGGCACATTGTACAAGCCTGTGAAACCTGCCAAGCTGGACGCCACAGCTTTGCACGACTGCACTTTGGCCGCCACTGTGCCTCCCTCGGAGCTGTCGAACCATGCAGTCCTAGCCTGTGACACCGGCATTCACGAGGAGCACTATGTAAGCGAAGGCGTGGAAGATGATGTGCCAGACTGCAGAGAGTACAGAGATGCCTGCACCATTACAGGTAAGCAGTCAAATCCTTTTACCACGGTGAGCATGTGGAAGTGTAGAGTTACGCTTGTGTTCTTAAGTTAGTGGTGGGGTATCTGCTTCATGGATGTTGCTGCCACTGTCCTGCACGCTTTGTCGTGTTCAAGAAGTGATTTCACAGGCACCAGGCTTTTCAGTGAAAGCACTTGGTAATGGTTAAGGTCCTTGCAAGTAGGCCAGACCAATGACAGCTGTGAAACGCGGTTACTGTATTTATATACTAGGGAAATGGAACCATTTGAAAGTGTGTTTGGAAAATAACCAGAGTTAGGGATGAGGAGAAGGGAACACTGCACCTTAAAGTTTATGGAATGCTTGTCATAGTGTTCAGCACAATTTATATTTCTATCTTCATATGAGAATTGCTTTGTGGGAGAAATAGGATCTAACGTTTTTATTTACATGTTTTTGCTTTTCAAAGCCATTTATTTACATTTGTTTTGGAACAGTAAAAGTTATGTATATGGGATAGCTTCTTCTGCATTCTTTTATGAAAGGGTTGAATACCTTATTATAGATTCATACAAATAAATGGAATATGTGTTGAAGTATGATATTTTAAATAGGACTCTTAGTGCTGTGGTCAGCTGACCCAAATTTCTGTGTTTGAATAATCACTGTAACTCAGTTTAGTCATGGTTATGGCCATGAAATGACAGCCTGCTTCCATTACAAATGCATAGTTTGTTGGCTGAGCTGTAGACTTCTTTTAGTCTAACGTGACCTTGTGAGTTCTAAGTCCTTTTGGGAATGTTTGAGGAGTCAGCTGAGTTTTTGGAAGGGAGGAATGAGACGTCTGGGAGAAACAGCAATAAGACTAAGGCTGTTCTAATTGGCAGCCAGATACTTTTATCCTGAGTTACTTTCAGCCGTTTCTAGAATTGTCTTTGAATTGGAGAACTAGCTAATGGTGACTGTCAGCAGTCGCTTTAGTAGCATGCCTTAGCTTAGCTCAGCCCAACAGCTGTGTAGTTACTAAATGCTGCTATTCTGAAATAAAAGAAAATAGAGGGGCAGAGGTGCTCTCAAGTCCACCCTGATTTGCTTGGGAGGGCAAGCAGCAGGATTAACACTGGAGTCACTTAGTCAAGTATGCATCTACATAAAATAAATGTTTTGTTTAAGCAACCATACTTGCCATCCTTCCTTCCTTGTTTTCATGATTTAGAGCTCCTTAACTGGTTAGTTAAAAAATGCTCATATTTTAGACTTCCATGTAGGCATTTGCTTGTTAGGTAAACTAGAAATTGCACATCACATAAATGCATTCTGGGTAATAGAACTCTGTTTTCCAGGCCCCTTGTAGAAGGATCTTGCAATCTGTTCTGCTGGCCATGTCCTGTTTCCAATTCAGCCCCTCTCCTCCCTCCCCTGTTAATAGGAATTTAAGTTTGTTTTTCTGTTTCTGACTACAAGCCAAGACAACCAACTTGTTTCATGAATCAAGATGCCTTCTTGATTATAGTTTCTTGAAAGACAAGACAAACTCATTTTTTAACATTTAAAAAGTTTTTATTAAATGGAGGCCAGTGCGTGTTCTTGCTACTTCACATTCCTTCAAGCCTGATATTGTTTCTGAATCTCCTTTTTTGTGCTTAGCTGTCAGCCAAGTGATGTTTACAGATTGGTCCTAAATTGTTTTTTTGAATGGGTTTGCTGTTCTGTGGTGTCAGATTTATACTGTTTGTGACTTGAGGACAACATGATGTGATTTGCAGTAGAAAAGGCAGTGCTTTTGTTGATTGCTTGGTTAGTTGAGGGGTTTTTTGGTGTTTATGGATTTTTGAGTTTCAGCTTTCTGTTGTGCATTTTAAAGGTGTCAGATGGCATAGACTGGATGTAAGGAATTGGTCTCATATTCCCTCTGTAAAGTCCTTATCAGTTTTGTGTGCAGGTGTGCAATGTATACCTTTGAAACAACCTGAAAGATAAATACTTGACTGAATTTTCAGGATTGTCAAAGACTTCAACATGAAGACTTTGTTTAGTTCTGATTGACAAGATAGCACTATTTGCAGTTTTAAATTTTTTAGTGGGGAAAAAATTGCTTATATCAAGTCTACATATTCTCTACCTTTTCTTTTGATGCCAAGCCTTGGCTTATCCTGGAGTTCAAATTCATCAATCAGAGTAGTCTATATATATCTTTCTTAGTCTTAAATTAACACCTGCAGCCTATTGTACAAGTTATCTGCAAAAATTCTTGCAAATAAAGGCTTGAGTGCAGTTAAGAAAAAAAGGGAAACTGAGGCAGAGTGTTGTGTCGTGATGCTTTTAGGAATGTAATGAGGTAATAATAAATTATATTTATTTATTATATTAAAATGCAAATTTTGCTATTTAATTTTTCAAGACCACTGATGCTCAAAGAATTTTTTAATGCTGCTTCTTTCTGTTATTGTTTTTGTTTCCCGTTGTGTTTGCAGTAGAGAGGCACTTTGGCATTCTCTGTCAGCAGCACCATCTTTCCTGCCTGGGACCCAAGAGCAGATTCAATGTAGCTGAGAGCATTGCACATTCTGGTTGTGCTAAGCGTGTATTCTTGGATACAGGGTTAGCTTAAACATTTCTTGTCCCCAAACCATCTCAGAATTGTTCTTGAGCAGATTTCTGTGGGAGTGCAACTAGAGGTATTTTAGGCAACTGGTCTGGATAGAATCCTTGCTGTGCTTTTGTGTCAGAAGAGATGAGAGTTACTTTTTAGTTAGGTCACACCTCTGACTGGTTCTATTGTGTGGTCTTAAAGCAATTCTGTTGGCATAACAGAGACAATAAGCACTTTAGGGCTGGACATAGGCAACAAAAACAGTGTGGTGAAAAATTTCCTCCAGCCAATGTCTGAGAGAGGGACAGCACTCTAAAAGCTCCTTTCCCACTGAATTTGATATTAAAGCACCATCCGAAGCTCGTAAGTGCTGCAAGTGAAGCTTTATGCAGGTAAATGCTTTTGAATCTGTGCTGACTTCAGCACAGAAGGGCAAATGAAGTAGTTGATCTGTTGAAAAAAATAATTTGTGAATGTTTTAAGAGCTATTATGAAAAAAAGTGCTGGTGGAGCACATACTTTCTAAACACTAAACCTGAAAATTGACTCAGTAGCAGTTGTAATAGATTTTTTGTTTTGTAGTATTTCATTCTAGGTTTTGTTAGCAAGATTTAGGAGAAAAAATCAGTGTAGTCTGACTTCAAGTTTTCTTTTGCTATTGATTGTGGAGCTCCTGCAGGTAAATGGGCAGGAGACTCAAGCCCTGAGGTTGGTGGACAGTGGGGCAGCACTGTGTGGAAGTGGCATGGTGTTGCTACATGTGGGAGGCACCTATTGTGTCCTAGTTGTTTTTCTTTCCTTTTAACTTTTCTTTTTCTTGCTGCTCTCATTCATTCAAGAGTGTAGAGGTAGGAATATGGATGTAGCACCATCTAGTGTTCCTTTGGGTTGAACGGGAGTGGAAATGCTTTTCAAGGTCTGTCTTTTCTTTAATTGCAGTGAAGACTTGAATACCTTCAGTCAGATATTGATGAAAACAGCATCTGGAGTTGGGGGCTTTCTTCTCGAACACCACTACCACAACAACCACCACCCCCATCCCATTTTTTGTAGAGCAGGAAGGGCTGTAATCCTGACATGAAAAAGCAGAGTATCACTAAATTGCTCAGTAGTCCCAATTTTATGAATTACAAAAGCCTCTTAGTCTGATTGCCTTTTTCTTATCTGTTAGCTGCTGTCAGACAAATTCTGTCCTCCTGGAAATGGGGAGTACAGTGGGAATGGATGTCTGAAATATCATTGGATACTACTCTTGTGATAGCTGTCTGACTGCCAGAATATTTTTGTGAGGCTTTTTGGTTGTGTTTTTTTTTCCTTTTTTCTCTTAAAATATGCTTAACACAGTATCCTTAGACGTCTTTAGTAGGTTAACTTCATCTGCTTTTGCATGTCTGAATACTTCCTATTTGCACTGATTTTGGTATGGTGTACTTTTGTAATTCAAAAGCTAACTGCTTAATATGCCATGTAGGTTTCCTTCATCCTTCTCTGAAAAGGGAGAGAATGAATGGACTGTAATTTAAATTGCCCAGCTCCTTCAATAGTTTGCATGATTCATTTGTTCATTGTACTAATTACTCTAACTAAATGCATGTAGGAGTGTGTTTTCTGGCTGTTCAGGACAATTTCCTGAGGACTGTTGAATTATTGGGAAATGCTCTGTGGTAATAACCTGTTCTGTGTCTTACTTGGTTTGCAATTAACACAAGTAGATTTTTTGGTTTTTTAATTTCTAAAATCAAAGGGGTCAAACCAGAAAATGTCTTTTTTTTTCTCAGCAGGAAGGTGTCAGTGAGAAGAGTTGGTATTGTTTGAACTTCCTTGTGGGTTGTGTAATTGCACATTACTGCAGTGACTGCAGTGGAAGGAGTCATACAACATCCAGAGAAGCCAACTTTCTCTTGCTGTAAAGCCTCATTCACACAATCTCCTGGCAATATTTGGGTGCAGAAAGTTTTATCTGGGTTTTCATCCTGGCTTTATCCTAGCTCAGGCTTTAAATATGTTCCTATATGAAACAGAGACTCCGTTCTCTTCCACCAAATTACCATTCTTTATGGAAACATCAACTAATTTTGCTTGTTCTCTAGCATTTGCTTCTTTTTCTGCTCCTGGTTTGGAGTGGGACTTCCACGTTTTTCTCAGTTTTGTCAGTGTGAGAGAAGAGATGTAAAATATTGCTTGGTAGAGCTGGAACTCAAGCAAAGAGCATAAAAAATTCTCTGCTGTGTTGGACCAGCCATCTCAGGACTGTGTTTCTGACTCCAGAATACTGGATATGGAGATCACATACCCAGCCACTCTCAGTAGTCTACTCTCAGCCTAAATACCCCCATTGTGCAGAACTGTTTAGCGTTGGAACCTGTCCATAGCTTTTTCTTATCTGGATCTGCAGATTGTTTTACCCTGGAAGTTCATGGTTGCTACTTCTATGTGCAGTGACACCAATCTTGCAGTTTCTGTCAGTGTTTGTCCTAGTTATGCAGGACTTTGGTAAATATCAGTTCTTCTTTCCCCTTATGAAGTTATCTTCATGATTTTGAAAAACCTTCGTAGTTTTTACACCCCTGCCTTCTCCTATTTCAGCTCTCTTAGTCTCTCCTTTAAGTAAAGCTATGAGAATGTTGGTCCTTTTCCTCAGCCCCTCTACTTTATTGTAAGTTATTGCCACTGTCTCATCCTGTAAGCTTGATCTAGTTTTGGTTTTTTCTCCATCTTTCCAGACACTTTTGTAAGCAGCGATTGCTAAATTCTGAACAATCTTCTTTTCTCTAAAGCATTCCAGAAATGCCAGTCCTGTTAACATGAGATATCTCCTTTAGCATGACTGGAACAATTTTATGAGTCTGACTATTTCTGTCTAGTGTACTCTGACAAAATGGTCTTATTCTCTGTGCCTGCTGCATCACTGCCTCTAATTTGAATTTTCTGTCTGGCTTTTGGTGTGTTCTCAGTCGACTTCACGCAGATTCTCCCCCCCTCACATTCTCCCCACAGTTGCTTTCCAGCTCTTACCCTTTTCAAGTAATCTTGTGGTTTTTTCTGCTTCCTCTCCTGTGTCAGGTTGTTGTACTACCTCCTAAACTGTATTTTTGGCATATGTTTTTATTTTATCAAGGATTATGTTTTTGTGGTTTGATGACATTTGGTTGGTTGGTTTTCCCTTAAGCAGAATTCTGCTGTGCTCCCTAGCTAGCCCTCTTACTTATTTGTAATAATAATATTACAAACTTTCTAATATGATCCATGTTTTCTAGTATAAACTGTCAATTCTGAAGTCACTATGAAAGCAACTGTTGGAATTATAAATCAAATGTGACATTTTTAAAGACATTATTCTCAGATTTCCCTTGCTTAGGGAAGCATTTATCATTCCTAAATATGTATTTTATTCAAGGTAGGGGTTCATGAATACAGTAAGTGTTTGTCAGTGTTCTGGGTTTGTTCTTTGGAGAAAGTGTTGAAGGTCAGTGCCTAGTAGATTTTCTGGGGATTTTTATTTGGTTTGCATTTTTTATTTTCCTGTTGTGGTGCAGTGAATAGTGCAGGAAGACTAAATAGTTACATTTGATTATTGGTGCACTTAAATATGCGAAAGTAATTTTCATTCCATAATTTAGTTCCATAATACATGAAGTTCAGCGTTACCTTTCTCCCTCAATGTATGTGTGTGTGTCCATCCTAAAGCAACACATTTTTCACTTAAAGTAAGCATCTGTAAAGAGCAAGCTACATAAGATTTAATTATCATGTTTTGCTTGTGATTCTGTGAAAGCTTTGTTGACAGTCATTGTTTAGTGGCTGGCACATTTTGTAGCTGGGCTGAACAACAAGGAAAAGCAGGACAATTGCATTTCAGGGTTTTCATAGTCAGTGATTTATCAATGGGTTTTTGAGACATTTGCAGTCTCTCTTGGCAGCTGGAAGATCCTAATGGTTAATGAATGTGTTTATTCTTACTGCTGCTGAACAGTGCGTTGCCAGCATGCCTTTGGTACATGAATAGCTTTTATTCTTATTCTAAAAGAATAGCCATGGTGGCAAAGTTTCCTTTTATTTTCTGTTTAATGTCAAAGTCATGATTATGGGTGCATTTATCTGGAGGGAGAAACATTTCCATATTTTGATTTAAAGCAAAGTTTATTTAAATTATGGAATAGTGTACTGTAGGGTCCTAATAGTTTAATGAACCAAATCACCAAATCTGTCTCAGGTTTTACACCCAGCAGGAATGTGTATATAGGATGGAACCAAAGCAGGGAGACTTCAACCTAGTAAACAATGGCATTCCTCACACTGGAACTGTACTTTCCAGGGGTTTCATCTTTGTTAGTGTTGACATTCTCAGCTTTATCCTAATCTTTAGCAGTTGTGTTTGGCCAAGCCAAAAAGAGGTTGCCATGGAGCCTTTTGTTTTCCTGTGGAAGCTGGGATTTTGTGCAGTTTTTCCATATTCAGAGGCAGAAGAACCACTCCTTAAACAGCTTCAGTTAAAGGTGTGGCAGGACTTGCAATTTCAAATCATGTCATATCATGCCATAGCAGTCGAGTTAGCAAAGCTGCCATGGCTGTTTGAGGAGTCTGAGTTTGAGAGGTGTGAGACAGCTTTCATGTTGGAGGGCTTTTCTTCCAGATGTTTGGCTTTGCAGCTAGCAGTGTCACTTCAGATGTATAAGAATGCTAAGGCTATCTTTCCCTTTGGACAAGTCAGTGAATCAGACTTTTTTTCCATATTATTATTATTATTTTTTTGTTTTCCCTAGAAGCTAACCTACTTGCTTTACATTGAAACACATGTCCTGAGTTCAGCAGTATTATTTGAAAGGCTTCAGTACAATTAGCCACATTCTGGCATCCTAGAACTGACATTGAATAGGACTATGGTAAATTCTGGGGTTTTGCCAATTGCTCTATACATACACATGTATTTGTTAAATAATGCTCAATAAATACTTGTAATTATAGACCTCAGTCAATACTTAATGACTGTGTCTATGTGGGCCTATAGAACTCAAATTATGTATGACTGCAGGCTATGTTTTCCTCTTCAGCAGCATAGGTAGCAGCCTAATTGTGTGATAGAACTTTCTTCCCTCTGCTTTTCATTTTTATGTGGATTTGTTTGTGGTGATAATGACGAGTTCATTCTGTCACTGTCTAAATGGACAAAAAACATGGGCAAGATGAAGCTATTGGGCTGTTCCAAGCAGCCAGGAAATATCTGCTGGAAAAACATTTAGAGAAAGACCATCCTTCTTGCTTCCATCATGGGAATATGGTTAGGCTTGTGGGACTTCTGAAAAAGCAGAATGCTAATGTAGTCATGGTCTCCTGGCTGCTTGTTGATCTAGGTTAGGTGACTAATCTCAGTGTCATATGGAGCAGAATTAGCTGTCAAAATGTTCTGGTATTTGGCATGGAAGAGCCTCAACCTGATGAACCTTGATTTCTTGTGTTACATGTGGCTGGACTTTAGCCTCCATGCTGTAACCCTTTTCTGCAGAGAACCTTACTTTTACTTAGCTGGTGTGGAGCCAGCATTGGAAGTGACCCTTTGCAGGTATTGTGTGCTTGTTATTTTTTGAATTTATTATTTTTTGACTGTCCATTGTCAAAGATTTAAAACAGAGGAACTTAAAAAAAAACTTTGAGAGAGCTAAGTGTCAAGGGTGAGTGTAATATCTGTGTGGGAAATAGGACAGGACTGAAAACCAAAGAGAGGAGTATTTGGTCCCATGAAGTAACATAGTAGATTCCTTTATTCTTCCAGCTTTCTGTGGAGAGTTTCCTTGTTTCTCTTGTCTCTTTTTGTTACTGTGCTTGTATCTACTTCTCTTTTTCCTCAGCTGCCTCAAAGGGTAGTGACTAGTTATAATGTTTCAGTTCTTTTGTGTGAAAGATTTGCCTGAGAATGCTACTAAGGCATATTTTTGTTTGCTTTTGGGTTTGTTTTTTTTTTCTCTTATTTGTTTGCTTTGTTTGCATTTAAGGAGAGGATATTTAGACTGCCCCTTTCTAGCTGTGGGCTGAGCACCAGCTGCTGGAGTTTGATGCGGTGGAGTTTCCTGGGAGATGCTCAGGGTGGGCATGTGATACAACTTGATGACCAAAGCTTGTGTTTTGAAGGTTGCCAAGCAACCCAGCCCTTCCCTAAGGTTCCACCCAGAGTGGAGTTTTGCTGCACACACCACTTCTGTTCAGCATTTGTTTCCCTTTGCTCAGAGGAGGCACTTCTGGGTATCACAGCCACTTTGTGCTGTTTGCAAGGTGTTGGCTTCCATCAGGACTGCAACTCAGGGGCGCTGTGCTCTGGGAATGATACTATGTCTGGGGAGTTTTCTTGTGGCCTTTCTTGTCATGACTCGTGTGTTCTGGAACGCCCCTTCTTGGGGAGAGCCCTGACCCTAGCATGGTTCCTGGCAGGGCAGGGTTTATGAGTGATTGTTTTTTCCACTTATAGCAGTGGGCTGAAAGCAGGAAACTGGCTGGCAAAATGTCCTGTGGGATTTGGGGGCTCGGGTACTAAGGCAGCTCTGCCAGCAGGTGGCAGTTTGTACTGCCAGCAGGTTCTGTGGAGACCTGGGAGGCCTTTTAACCTGGGGAGGGGAGCTCTGCTCACAAGCAAGTCGGAAAAACCATGAAGATCAGGGATGGTTTGAACCACAATGCAGACAGGCAGAAACTATGTATTTTATGTTATTTGTGAGGACTGTACTGATAAGCTATTTGCATTGTATTTGTAAAGGTTCCTGCAGATACCAGGCTCTGAGATTTGTGTAGTTCATTTTCTGCATGTTTTGTTCATGTTTTGGGGTGTTCTTTGTTGCCACACTCCCCATGCCCTTGTCCCTTCTCATTGTTCTTAGTTCATTCTCTGAATTTATCATTAGTTCTAATGTGAAGTTCATGCTGAAATTGAGTAAGTGTTCCTTCTTTATCAGTCAAGCCACATTTTTCTTTCCTACAGGTAGATACATCTGTAGCCATAAACAGACGAAACCCAAAAGCCTGGTAGGGAATAGAGTTTGATAGATGAGATGCTTTTAAGTGACCATGTTAATAGGAATAAGATTTTCAAAGCTGTCTACCTGTGGTTCATGTTGAACTTAGCTGGAGTTGAAGTTAGTTTGACTGAGGCTGAATTGCTTGTTTATGAGATGCTGGCATAGTTCCACCCATCCAAGTAACACTGACAGCTAAGTATATATGTAACTATGGGAAGTGACCTAATGTATTGTCTGGCTGTGTGAGTGCAGGATGCAAAGAGCAGTGGGTGACCACCCCACACAATGCCTTATGATCTGTGTTATGTGCAGAGGGCAGAAGGCATTCTTTGAGGAGTTGAGCTGTCTCCATACAGTCAGCTCCCATTGTTTTGGACTTCTCACTCCTTTTTCCCTATGATCAACTCCTTGCTGACTTTATAGCAGAGGAAAGATGTAAGTGTGCATCTGAAAACCAAGTGTACTCTTATCCTTGCATGCGCTCTTATCCTCACATGCACATGGTTGTCCTCCACATTATTTCTTTCTCTGTGTGTGGAAAAAAAATGAAGAAGAAAAAGTGGAGGAAGGAAGAAGCCATGCTCCCACCCTCACTTCAGTCTTCACAGTGAAGAGTTAGTTTACTATATTTAGAGCATTCTGTGTGGCTAGAGATGTGCCTAGAAGAAAGTGAACTGATGAAAAAGTCAAAGGTACCTTGATCAGCAAGCATGATAAAAATTCCTTTAAGGAAATGTAAGCAAGCTGAAATAACCAGTGAAACTTCATTGGCTGCCTTAAGTTGAGAGGCATGGGGAGTACAGAGGTTTAATGTATCCAGACAGGGAGAAACACATCAGCCAGTCAAATGCCCATGTACGAAAAGATACGAAACAAGCCAGTAGATAATCCATTAATAACTACCCAAGGGATACTGAAGTGGGAAGAAATACGCAGAAGAGAGCTGAGCTGGAGTGTTCTGCCTGCTTTGTATCTTCTTTATGAAAAGAGAAGATTAGAAACTGTAACAAGAAATTAACCAGGACAAAAGTCTTTGAAAACATTTGTTTTAATCTCTTTTAGAAACCAGAGAGCACAAGGAGGAACGTTGTCAAAAATTACTGGAAAGCAGACTGAGCAGCTTCTTCATTTCCTGAGGAATAGGGCATGGGGAAATACGTATTTGCAACAAAACAAGTGAGGGCTGTTCATGCATTTAAGCTAAGAAGAAACTAAAGCAGTAGAACATGTTACTTTCAAAAATAGTATGAAAGAGTGAAATTTATTAATTTATTAATTTTTAAAAAAATTTAATTATTTCTATGAAGTACTGAAAGCTATAAAGTTACAAGAGCTTAAGCAAAACCTGGAGTGATCTACGCTTTACTAAGAATCATGAGTTCATAATAAATTAACTATTTAAGTTGGTTTTGATATGCTTGTAGAAATTTGCTTGCCAAATTTTTTTTCCAGAAAACTGAAAGTTGAAAATTGCTTAGATTATAAACCCCAGAATCCATAACAGCAACTCAAAAGGATATGGTTCAGCTACATTTTGGTGTATCATTTTTTAATTAATTGTCAGTTCATCATTTTAAGTGTGTTACATTTTTCTCAATAAAATGAAGGTACCAACTAGGAGAAGAGGAAGTGCTTTTATATCAGTTGGATGTTGGTTAACTCAATCATAAGTCACAATCACAGATGATGTATTGGGTGTTCTTAACAGAGAAGTTATTTAATTGTTTATCTTTGCAGTTCTAATCAGAAATAATAGAACAACTTCTCTGGAAGCACAGTCAGGGTCTTAAAAAAAATATACCTGGTGTTTGAGGATGGGGGATGATGTTAGTGTGCATATCTTCTCATAACGAATGTGTTCATCTCAGAAAAGGGAGGGGAGGGAAAGTGAAGGGGGAGAGATTGTGTAACAGTTGCACTGAGAATATTGCCACAATTTAAGTGGTGAACTAATGTTTAGTTACGAACAAGCGTAATTATGTTGTCCTGTTTTTCTAAATAGGCAATTACATCACAGCCTGTTCGTATTTCCTGCTGGTGTACAGATTTTAAAACTGCAGTAGAAGTTAAAGACAATAGCATCATAATAGTGTCATAAAAAAGTTGCCTTTCCAATTACTCATTAATATCTTTTCCAGTTATTAGGCCTTTTGAATTGCTTGGAAGTGCTCAGGATTTATTACATGGTAGAGTAGAAAAATATTCTTGGTTGACTTGTTTTCCACGATAATTCTTATTTCTTTACTGCCTGGCCCTCACATTCTATTGGATTTCTTTTCCACAATAAAACTCTATGGGTTTTTTTTTCCTGTGTGTGCCTGTATGAGGGTTTTTCTTTTCTTCCTCACATTTTATTGGTCGCTTCCTTTGTGTTCATTTTTCCCTAGTTTTTGGGATGAAACAAGCCAGTTTACTTATCTGTACAACTGAAACTTTCTCATCTCATCTATAAAGCCTATTTCTTTTGGAATCCTAATAAAAAAGAGAAATACCCTAAAGGTTTGAATTTTTCAAAATTTTTATTTATTTGCTCCCAAGACCATCATTTTGGGCTGTGTAGAGGTTCTTGCACTTTTCTAAAGGGAAAAATGAACATTTTGGCCAGAAAAACTCCTCCAAAACAACCCAAATGAAAAAAATCAACTCCATATTCTTGAGATTGAGAGCAGTTAGGTAATCTAAAGATAGATGTATAAAAGAAAATTATTTTTGTGTTCATGTACCCAGAAAGGTTTTTGAATGTCTAGTGGATGTCAGCAGGTGTTTTGTAGAAGATCAGCTGTCTTTTCTGCAGTCAGATGGTTGCAGGCACTGTGATGATGCTGTCAGCCATTAAAAAGATAGCCAGGGAAAAAAGGAAGTTTAGTTAGAGGCTGGCTCTCATCTTTCAAAGCATGGGGAGCAGATCTTGTTTCTCTGTGTAAGCCAGTAGTCCCTCTGAGACCTCTTAAAATGATGTGTGCAGGCTGATTCTCCCATTGCACAGAGCTCTATAGAAACAGATGTACATGTGGGCATCTAACTGCAGGGAGGCCTGGAAGACACTCACATATGTGAGTTAGCAGAAAATTGTGGATGGAGGCAGAGGAGAATAGCTCCTGATAGGTAATAGCAAGCTCCTTGAACCATGAGGTACAATACAACTTTCCCAAGTGGATTATAGTTCTAGTCATCAGGGTTTTGTAAAGTATGTAGGCAGGAGAGTGACAGTATGAGTTCATCTTGGTGTTCTCTGCTCTGTTGTCTGATGGAATAGTAATGTTCATGCAATTTTTAGTGCTTGGAATGCTTTTGAAAATGTAATTTCTGGTTTAGAAAGGTAAAAAACCAGGTAATTAATGAAGTATAGAGAAGTATGTGTTACTTCCCTATTCTTTCCTTCCTCCCCTTCTTTGACAGAGGTGAGTTCCACTAAGTTATTGTGGAATTGCAGGTCTACCTCAATCTGGCAAGAATAAATTTCTCTTGCAAAAAATGCTGCCTTTGTCAGGAAGCAGCAAGAACAGGGCTGCCTTCCAGGCAGCTCACAGAATGGGAAGGGCACAATCCTTGTGGGCACAGCCCAGTCCCTTTGTTCCCAAGCAGAGTAAAGGTGCTGGCAGCAGCAGTTGAAATTGGCTCTCCAGGGGTCGATCATCAGACAAATGCCAGCAATCCAGGAAGTCTGGCCAATGAGTCAGAGTCAGCAGGGACAGAGCTGGGCACAGGCCTGCTTACAGCACTGCACATGGCAGGACCAGGGCCTGGGGTGGACATGGGGCTCCTGGCAGAATGTGCTGGCTGCGCACCCTGATGAGGTCATGGCAGTGTAAAGGCACATGGGAGCACTCAGGGCCTTGACAGTCTTTGCTGTTTTACTCTGGAGTGAGTCTCAGCAAGAGTTGTAAGAGCTATAACGCTGGTTAAACAGGGAGCTCTGGTGCATTGCTCTTCCAAAAAAGGCTTGGATCGCTCTTTCTTACTTCGTGTGTGGGGGTAGGGGTTGTGCTGGATGGGGGTGTTTTCTCTTCCTACTGGTGTGAAAATGGAAAATGCAGATTGATGTACTAAGTATTTACTGAAAACATACCATGGGTTACTTAGTTTCTTAATAAATATTTAGCTTGATATTGTATTTAATTATATGTATATGACAATTAAACTTTACTATCCTGACTGTTTTGGGTATTGATACACTCAAAACTCTATAATATAATGGAAATTAGAAGGTATCTCAGGGGGTAATCTGTTCTGACTTCTACTAAAAGCAGGTCTTTTAGAGTATTTACTCATGGCATTGTTTACTTGACTTCTAGACTCCCTGTGCTCCTGTTTGACCATCCTCATGGTAAAAAAGTTTCTATCTTGAATTGGGTTTGTTTTTGTGTTAAAACTTCTCAGCTACCTCTTGGCCTAAATTTAAAGCTCTAATTTTATTTGTAACATTTTTGCAGTTGTTGTTGGCTGTCGGTATCCATTTTTAGAACTGTGTGCAAACTTGATATATTTGTGAGCATGAGGGGCCATAACACAGAATGCAAGTCAAGATAGTGACAAAAGGTGCCCTGAAGTTCCTGTAATCATCTTTACCAGTGTGTCTGAGGTGTGAACTGTGACATGTTTGCTATTGCAGTCCTGGATTTCTGTTTCTTGAGAAAAATCTGCCAGCAGCAAAGGCAAAAAAATACAGTGGTACTAAATTGTAGTCCAAGACCAAGTTAAGGAGGTATGTGAGTCACTAAGAGAGCATGTATTACTAGTAAATACAATATTTTGGGATAATTTGTGCCAGGCATATCTTCTAAACTTATTTATATTGAGCTGTTCTTTACACGCATTAAAATCTTTTTCATATCAAAACAAACTGAAGTCTTTGAAGGCTTGTATGTACAGTACTCAGTGTACTAACAGAGATTGTTCCCTTTCCCTTAACAGATGTGTGCAACAGTACCAATCTTCCTGAAGTTGAAATCATCAGTCTCCTGGAAGAGCAGCTGCCTCATTATAAGCTAAGAGCAGATACAATCTATGGTTATGACCACGACGACTGGCTTCACACACCTCTCATTTCCCCTGATGCGAATATTGACTTAACAACTGAGCAAATAGAAGAAACCTTGAAATACTTCCGTAAGTCAAAAATTCAGAAATTGTACTGAGAAACAAATAAAATAGTGCTATTTTTGTTACCTTCTTTGAAGTATCTGTGCAATTCTTTGAAAGCTGTGGAGAGCAAGAGAAATGTTTGTGATTTACTGCTTTGGTCTCCAAGTTTGTGGTAGATAAAAAATGAAGGGAACATTTAATCAGGAACAGACATTGTATTTGTGAGTGCACCTTTCCACATTATCAACTGCTGGAGAAATTGAAATGCTTCTTTTTGCTTATGATCTCTCTCAAAGAGACTGAAATTTCTGCATCTGTGCAGCTTGGAAATCTTAGACCTCTTTCCATATCCGCTTTTTTTGAATTTGTTCTGACACATTTTGCTGTTGGCTAGTGGCACTATGTGCCATTATCACAGAATGACATTAAATCATTTTGCTGCAGCTTAAGCTTCTAGAAAAGCCTTGTGAAGAACCAGACTGACCATTTGGTTGAGATGGGCTATCCCTTCATTCTTTCTTCTGTTCATATTCATGCAATCAGACAAAAAAATATTCGTGCCTAGCGGGAACACAGGTAGAGTTGTGACCTTTGTGGTTTGTCTCCTTTGTTTGAGCCTGTAGATACCTTATCATGGTGAATGGGTTCATGTCTCTCTGGTTTCTTCCACTATGGGTGTTGACTTAGGTGTGCAATTAGAGAAGACTTCTGTGATTCATCTCAATGACTGCTATGCTAAAGCAATAGCACTGGATTTACATGGGTTATAGTAATGTGTTGATTTAGGTAGACTTACTGAGGCACTGTTCAGAAGAGATGAGTTACAGGGCTCAGCACAAACCTGTGCAAAGATGGCTTCGTTGCATTTTGAAACACCTGAACAATCACTTTGTAAGGAGCACAACTGATAAATAAAAGCATTAATAATGTAAAGAACTGAGTTTCTGATATTCATGCTTCAATAAAGGGCATGAAGTATTTTAGTAAATAACATATATGCTCTCCACCTACCTCCAATCACACAAAGACAGTGGGAAGGGTGGGGAGACGAGCTGAAGCTGATCTATGGAATCAAGTGTACTACCCCTGGTTTTGTTGCAGCCCATTAGTGCTGTTACAGTGATGGCAGAAGCTAGCTTAAATAAATATTTTGAAATGTAAGGTTTCCAAGGTCTTTAGTAACCTGATTAGGCCTGTCTCACAAGTAAAATTGTCTGTGTGGGTGTACTGTTGCAATAACCATGGGAAAGATGTTTTGCCAGTGGGACAAGGAACTCTAAAATCCCCATGGCAGTGTCCTTCTACCTGAGAAACTGAGGGTGCCCACTGCTGCAAGATAAAGGTAAGGTGAGCCACAGGACTGTGGGCCTCAGGAGGTCCTAGTGGCTTCTGAGAAGCTGTCAGCTGCTCTTGACCCAGGGGTGTCCTTAGCCTTCGTTGGAGCTGCTGCTCATTAGGGATGGTCAGACATAGCCAACTGATATAGTAGTTTCTCTGGAATGGTACTAAGAAGGGTTCCTCATCTGAGTTCAGAATAACCTAAGTCTTCAGATGTGGCAGCAGTGTGCCTCAGGGTGCATTCTCCAGGTTTTGGAGTACCTGTCCCTCAGAGCAGAGACTTTAGCCCAGACAGAGCTTCAGAATGGGAAGGCAGCCCTGCAAGAGTCAGTTTGCTGGAAGTGCCCAGAGAACTGCTCCCTATTCTGAGGTTGAGAGAGATGACCTCCTTTTATGATGCAGGAGGTGTGCTGCTGTGGAAAAGCTGTCACCGGGTGGAGAAGTTAAGAGGAAGTCAGCAGGCTGCGCAGCATTAGGGAGGGTGAGACATAGGATCTAGGAGTGGCTGAGACATGATGGGATTGTGCTCCCTTTCAGAGGGACCTTGGCAGGCCAGAGCCATGAGTCAAGAGTAACCTTGTGCTATTCAGCCGAGGGAAGTGCAAAGTCCTGCAGCTGGGAGGAACAACTTCATGCACCAGTAGATGGTGGTTTGGGGTCCAGCTGCTGGAATGCAGCCTTGCTAAAAAGGACCTGGGGCATCCTGGTGGACACCAAGCTGGACATGAGCCAGAAATAGTGCCTCTGATGAAAAGCAGACTAATGGCATCATGAGCTGTATTGGCAAGAGTGGTGCCAGCAGTTTGAGGGAGTTGTACTTGACGTTGGTGAGGCCAAATCTGGAGTACTTGGTTCCGTTCTGGGCTCCCTTATTCTATATTCATTCAGTGTAATGCATTCCTTTCTTCTCCCAGGAAGCTGCAATCATGTCTCTCAGTGGGTTTTCTGTGTTTTTAGAAAAATAGGTCATAACCATGCAGCTGTGATATTTTTGACTAGCCAATCGAGCATGGTATTAAGCTCAGTTTCATTTTACAAATGTTTTTGCTGTCTCCACATAAAATATAACAAAAAAAATGGAGGACATTGTAATGTACATTATTTCCAGCTGGTGAACAGTTTGCAAAATTTGTTTCTTTAAAGCTTTATCCTCAATTTTCTCAATTCTAGATAGGGGTGTATTCCCTTAAATGTCTGGCTCTTGCTATTATGGTCTTATTTAGTGTTTAAGTGTGCTCAGTGATACCTTAATTAGACTACACAGCTGTTTTTGCAGGAAGGTTGTCGAAGACATCAATTTTGATTTTATACAAATGCAAAAATAGTGCTCTCCAGTAATTATCTGGGGGAAGGGAGAAATAATCCTTTCATGTGGAAAATAGCTTTTTGTCATTAAGTACTTAAATTTCATCCGACTGCCCATCACATGTTAAATAATTTTGTTTCCGTGGGAGAACAGTTTGACCCTCTTCTACATTAGAGGAGTCTTTTACTCGTATCAGGTGAGGTCAATGTGCCCTTAGGGTGTGAAGCCATGAGCTCTGTCCCACCTGTAGAAAACACTTGTGCTATTTTGAAGCCCTGGATGGTCATCCTAGTTTGATGAAGAAGAGTCAATCAAATCTGAAGCACCCATTTTTCTAAGTACCAATTCTGAAAGCTGCTTCTAATAAAGCCCTCAGTGCTCTAGATTTTACTCTGGGTTCTACTCTTTACTGCTAAAGCAATACTTCTTGCTAAATAAAATACTACACTGGAAGAAATCACTGTCCTAAGTTGCAGAGTTTCTTGGCCTTACTAAATGTGTAGTCATAGGATGACTCCTATTCAGTGTTCTTTTAGAAGGTGAAAACACTAGTAACTCTTCACTTCAGTAAATTATTCCAGTTTAGAAATAAGTGTGACAGCCCATCCTTGAAAAATCTGTTGGGCTTTTAAATATGCTTGCTTTGTCTGTTTGCAAAGTATGTGTGCTGGCAATGCTTGACTGTGATCAATACACATTGCATAGTGATGGCTTGTAAAGCTACTGCTCTGATAAAAAAGGACTCCAGATGATGTTAATGGGATGGGCAACTTTATCCTGAGAGGTGGTGACTGTACTGGCAACTGTAGAAAATGATGATGCGATATGGTGTTTAATTATCTCAACCATCCTGAGACTGTAGCCAAGAGAAGAAATGTGACCCTGAGGTAATCAAATTGGAGGTAATCCATTGCAGCTGCCATGGAAATACTCCATCCAACTCCAGTTTCAGAAAGCATCCTTAACAGAATTGTAAAAGGTTTGGAGAAAAAAGTTGGGAATGACTAAGCCTGAAAACATAGAATTTATAGTGACATGCTATGTAATGATGTAAAGATTTGTCAGCAGAGATGACTTGCTGCTGCTTTGCACCCTAGCAGCACAGTGCACTACAGTCTTCCATGTACTGCTGTAGATGAAAGTACCTTTGTCAAAAATTCTCTTCAGACAAATGGAAGGGTTTGTGTGGTTTTTATAACCTGGGTAAGTTAGGCACATCAGTTTAATGTTGACCTAGGACATGGATTTGCTTCAGCAAAAAGGAAGTGGAGGGCTCTTGAGCTTTTCAAGCCATCTTTTCTGATTAATGAAACCCCTTTGTAACCAAAAACTTAAGGAATGCTTAGTCTAGCTGTTCACAGTTGGCTACCAGAATTCCTTATCAATCTGTATGTTTTGCCCTTAGGAGAACAGATAAAAAAGGAGGGGTTTGTTTAGTTAGAAGTTAACATTAAAAAATAGAACACAATTTAGCAGCTGAAAGGGAATGCTAAACAAATGTGAATAACTGTATTTAGGTTTGGAATAGGAAAATGCAGCTTCCTTATAGTTGCAGACCTACTACCCTACATCTTTCTTTAGCCCCATTGAATATGAAGTTTTAGGTAAGTAACACAGCAATACCCCAACCAAATGTAGCGTTGCAATGTGGAAATTGGAATACACAGAGGTTCAAAGTTTTTTCAGTGCACCTGAAAAATGTACTGTTCTGATAAGTTTACTATGAAATTAATCTGATGCACCCCTATAGGAAGGAAATGTAGGGCTGCAAAGGTTAAAAGTAGGTTCTGCAAGTGTGCAGCTGCTTTGTCAGCTTGGTCACACATTCCTGTTCAACTTGACAGCCCTGGCAGCTTTATAGAGTGCAATTCCTCATGTAATTGAAGGGATGCTTGGGAGTGGATACCTGCATATATAGTACTATGTCTGCCCAGGATTTCTGTCTTCATGCTGGGAAGATAATACATTTATTCCATATTTCCAAGTCTCTTGAGGAGTTCTAAAATCATTTGGCCACACAAGTGATTTTCTCCACAGAAAAGTAATGCCTTTCTGAATTACACCAGTATGCTTCCAATCAGATCTGTAAAAAAATATCAATAAAACAAACAAACAGAAATGCCCTAAGGCCCTACTTTGAACTATTTTTATCCTGTCTCATTGAAAGGGAAGTGTGTGTGCTGTGAGAAGGACAGTTGGAAGAAAATTCTAGCATGTTGAAGATTTCCTTTGTTTAAAATGTCAGCAAATAAAAAAAGGAGATTGTCCCTGCAGCAATTTAAGGTGGTAGACAGTGTTAATTCTTTCTATTTTAAATGCTTATTTAATAACATTACCAGACTGAAATTACCTCTTGGACAAAAGTAATACAAGTGGAACAGATAGATTATATGCAGAGCAATTGAGTTGATGTTGCCATAGGAACCTTTATTTTTCTCTGGCAGTATTTTAACAGTGTAGCCTTAATTGCATTTAATAACATGTGTAGTTTTTTTCCTTGTGAGCATGCATAACTGAAACTCTGCAAAACTCAAAGCTACTGTGCTGATAATTTCTTATACCTGTAAAGCTGAAATACTGATGTGGTTGAGAAACCAAAGCATTTTCCTCTGCGTAGCTTGACTGTGCCTTACCTATTTCTGTTACAGTAAAGCAAAGTGGTACCATTCGGGGAGTAGAATAAGTGATAGCAGCCTAGAAGAGATACGAATGAGAGTGAACTTATTAGATATCTGCAAAATCATGAGTGACTGAAAAGGAGAGATGGACTGAGCATTCATATTTCAGAACTGGAAGCATCAAATTAGACTAGTAAATGTGAGTTGTGAAGCAAAAGGTGAGGGGTTTATACATCATGAGCAGTAGATGTGTGGAACTCCTTGCAAGAGAACGTTGGAGATGCTAAAAATGTGTGTGGGCTTAAGAACAGAGAGGATAAGTCATTCAAGAATTGCTAAAAGTGGCAGTAGCTGTATCTGTCTCAGGCTGTTTCTGAAAATAAATAAATTAGATGTTGGGAGGGCAGTTGTGGGAAATGTTGGACAGTTCTCTATTGCGTGCTCATGGCTATTCCTGTTGATGAAGTCTTTGGCTAGACAGACAGCAAAGACTTCTTTGGTCAGACCCAGTGTGGCCTCCTACCTTAACCTACTGGGATAGATTAAGTCACAACTTAATCTATTCCAGTGTTTCTACTGGTGTTTGCAGAGGAATAGCATTTCCTAAAAGAGGGGGAGAAATGGGTGAAGACTATGTGCTGGTTTTGAACAAAATGGATGTCAGTCGACTTGGTAGCTGTACCTGCACATATTCAGACATGCTTTTTGAATTGCTCTGTTTGATGGTTTAATGCCATCTGTTCCCCAGGTTCTAGTCTGTCTGACCTGTGTTTAATATGACCTTCAGCATTTTTAGGAATAGAGTAGTGAAAATTTGGCCTAAACTCTTGTCTTCAGCTGTGAAACTTAGCTGGTTGGGAAAAAAAAAAGGGGGCGGGGGGAAGTGGTTCATGGAGAGGGCAAAAAGTCGAAGCAGATTAGCTTTTTTTTTGCAAGGAGAAAGGTATTGCTGTCCTGATTTTGCTGATTCTTTTTTTTTTCTTTTGGCATTTCTTAACAGCAGCAAGCAGAAAGGGTTCTATTATATCAGACCAGAATAGTGTAACAAAGCAGTAACATAGTTTAATTTTCCATGGGGACAGCAGGCTTTTATCAAACTGTGTGGAGGAGAGTAATGGACTAGATTTTCATTATTAATGTACTGCATGTCTCCAGTGAATTGCAACAGTGTGATGCTGTTGTTCTGTGAGCAGTAGCAATGTGTTGTATCATCTTTCTTAGCAACGATTT
This sequence comes from Parus major, assembly GCF_001522545.3. Classification (NCBI taxonomy): domain Eukaryota; kingdom Metazoa; phylum Chordata; class Aves; order Passeriformes; family Paridae; genus Parus; species Parus major. Next base: position 44,266,101 of record NC_031769.1, on the reverse strand, counting down.
TTGTTTCCAGTATGGAGGACTCCTTCTAGCCTGTAAAGCCAGAAACAGCAAAATGCATTTTCTTCATCTCTGCATCACTTTTGGAGCCAGCTTGTCTCCATGGCAACACATTAGCCTGAAAGAGATGTGGAGACTGGGGAGGAAGGGAATGAGTTAGAACCAGCCGGGTGGTGGTGTGTGTCCCCAACGTCAGGGCATCAGCCTTTTGATAGGAGGATTTTGTTAACACCCATCCAAGGCTCCTGTGCGGAGCTTCTTTATTAGAGGAGCCGTCAGGGCATTTGCTTCCTTTCTGCATCCTTTTTCTGGTTTGTTTTTTTTTTCCCTTCCAAATTCACCCTCCACACCCCCCTTTTTATTTTAGTTGCGGCCTCAGTGAAGATGTGCAGCTCATTTTCAGCTTCCCGTGAGCTGCCTTGTGCTCTGGCATTTTGCAAAGGCAGGAAGGCATGGCTGCATTTCACTTGACCTTAGCAGCGAAGTGAAATCTCTTGTATGTCACTGAAGGATACTGACTATGCAGAAATTTATTGAAGCAGATTATTATGAACTGGACTGGTATTATGAAGAATGCACGGATGGTAAATATTTCTTTCTAGTCTCTTGTTGCAGAATTTGGATCTTGTAAGACTGGAGCATCATTATTCAATGGTTTTAAAAAGGAAATACCCAGAAAAAGGCAACACCCAGGTGTAGCAGAGATGCCTGCACCTCTTTTGCACCTCAGCATCTCTTGTGAGTGTGCTGCAAGAGACTGCTGTACAGCTTTTTTCTCTCTGAAGGGAGTGGCAGAGCAGCGTATGCTCTGTATGAGCTGTCTTTGGGCAGGGGAAAGAATATTTGAAAAGCTAACTGTCTATAATAATTGAGGTGATATTAAATATACTGACGGTAAGATTGATTATTAGTTCAAGTTTGAAGTGTGTGTTTTTTCTGCATTACCAATATCCTCTAATATGTATATATTTGATGTGTTAGTAAGCAGTACATGTTTTCTCTCTGGTTATTTGTGAAAGACATTAAAAATGTAGATTTTTAAAAGTGAGAATGTTAACTTTTTGAATTTGAGGAATTACAAATTCTGGCAAGCATTATCTTTTGTGCTGTTTGCAATTTTTATGTAATGTTTGCTAGGGTGATTGTTTCAAGAAACCAAATGTTTTCATCAGGCTTTTGATAGAAGGCACACAATAATAGGGTAAGAAATTGCTAAAACTGTATTCTCTGCAGCAAGAAAAAATCAAGATCCCTTATTGATGGCACTCTGAAGCAAAATGCAGCCTTTGGGAATGCAGAAGTTTTATATGGATTTTATTCCGGTTGGAGAGCTTACCTTAAATAAGGCAAGTGCAAGATCACAGTGAAGCAAAGCACAGAAAGCAGGAAGGAGTGTAGGCCCAGAGGATAATATACATTTGTAATATACAAAGATAATTCTATGATAGTGCTCTGATAATAATACCAGAGGTGACAAAATTTGAATGGTTTTTTTATGGTGTTTCGAGTGTTGTGTCTCCATTTGTTTCTCCGTACTAGATTTTGGAACTGAAAGCAGTTTCAGAAGCTTGAACTTACACTTGAACTTATCTTTTGTTTGATTGATTATCCCTGTCCAGGTGTTCAAAGAGAGAGATGCATATTTATTTGAGAGATCTGACCATTTTAAGTTGGATTGAATCCATTATGTAACCTTTATCCTCTAGGTTTAACCCTAGTAAATACTGTAGCATCTGATTAATCTGCCTGATGTAACAGCCTGGGTTGGCCTGCATTTAGAAGCTTAAGAAACAGACTAGTTGTATGGTCAACAGAAGCTGCATCTTTCCCCAGGTTAAAGCTCCCACAGGTAGCTTTTTTTTTTCCCCCCAGTTGTTCATTTTTATGATCCTCTGTCTGTCTGGTCGAAGTGTCATGTGGAAGGGTGGTTTGCCTGAATGTCTGAGCTAAGAGCTGATCTGTTCACCCATTTTGTTTTAAGCTGTGTGCTGCACTGGAGAAACTGTGGGAGTTCCATGTTAATGGAATAAGCAACAGGTGTTGGGCAAACATTTAAATACCTTGTGGGATGAGAGCCTCAGGTACACAGTAGTGGTTGGTCAGATTCTGGGCTTACAGGTTTTCCTGTCAGTGCTCATCCCCTGCCCAGAATACTTCTTCCATGAGCCGAGATCTGCAGTGTCAGCTGGAGTATGTGCTGGCTGTCTGCTTGAAGTATTTGGGAAGTTGTTCCCTAAGAGGAAGAAGGGTTTAGTGTCTGATAGGGAAATATCTCTCCAGCAGGTAAGGCGTAATGCTTTTTTGCATTTTTTTATTACTACTGTTTTTTAAAGTATTCATTTTTACATGATCAAAGGTAATGCTGTCAGTCCTGTCTTGGCCTCTCAGGTGAATGGCAGTCTCATAGGGTTCATAGAATTTTATGGGGTTTAGCTTTCTTTTGCTTTTTTTGAGTTCAGATGTGTGAAAGAAAGATTTGAGAGATGCAGTGGAAGACACAGTCTTTGGCCTTAGATACTGGAATGTTCATTTGGGTTTAAAATAGTGTTTAAGGCATTTACCCTTGACAGAGAAAGGCATTCTAAATTGTGGTAGCAGACAAAAGGCATCATTTTAGTAGAAAATAGAGCTTTCCAAAAACCTGAAGCAGATGACATATTAAAAGAGATGCCTTTCTCTTGACTGTTTTTTGATTTTTCTGCCATATGTTTGTTGATGCCAGTCATTTTCCTGAGATACTTTTTACCTTCGGTATAGTGAGATAAGCAATTGCAGCTCAGCTGACCTGTTTGGAATATCTATTTTAAGACAAATTGAAGCACAGTTAGAGAGGCAATTTCTCTGCCATACATGGACTCTCCAGAGCTCAGATGTATGTGTGCATTCAGTTATGGATCCCACCCAGTTCACCCTTCACGATAAATATAACATTGGAAAATAATGGGTGGTACATTAAAAGTAATAGGAATCTTCACAAGATAATATTCTGCAGAATTATTTCTCTGATGAAATTGTACATACATTCTTTGTCAGAGCCTCTGGGACTCAGATTTCCATTTAAAATGCATTACTTCATTTGGTTTCCTTTATTTAATAATTATTTTAACAGCATATAGTTTCTTGTTCTTCAAAGAAAAAAAAACAGTCTAAAATTGTATGAGGATATAAAGTTTTAATATTATGATTTAAATTAATAGGTAAAGAAACGATTCAATATTACCTCAGACATAATGAATTTCTGTGCTGAGTGGCAGTAAAGATGTCTTCAGCTTGCATTTTGTGGTGATATCTTTTAAATATGTTGCAAAAGATAAAATGCTCAAAATTTACAATTTACAAATCCTGACAGATTTTCTAGGGCTGGTATAATTAATTCTTTTACATAAGGTACTTTACAGAGTTTATTTTTGGTGGCAGTAGGTGGAAATAGATAATAAAATGTCGTACTCTATTTGAATCACTGGTGTTAACTAACATTACAATAAATTGGAACTTCTATAAATAACTACTACACTATGTTTTTTTGCATATATTTTCAATTATAATATTTTATAATATGCATGACACTTGTCACCTTACTTGGCTTTAACAAAATATATTGTGTAGGTGGAATGGGGGAAGAGCTAGGCCTGTACTTCAGCAGGAAAATAGCTATTTTCATAGCAGACTTGAATAGAACCAGTGATAAAGAGGAAAAGCTGAAACTTTCCTATCTTACTAAGAAAGATAATAGTATAAAAGTTCAGTTTCATCTAAGTGTTTTTTAATAGAAAAAAAATTCATTCTTAAAAATCTTGCATGCAGCCGGGTTGAAAAAAGTTAATACTAAACCCCCCCAAACTACCAAACAAGTAAACAAAAAGAATATATCCATAGAAATTTTTATGAAGATGCTTGTTCCCTGCTTCTCTCTTAGTGCAATATTTTGCTAGTGAACAATGCTTTCTAGAGAAATCCAGACTGACTTTAGAGCAAATTATTTTTCCTGTGGTTTCTTCCATTACTTGTTTATTTCTACCTCAGCAGTTTATAACAATGCATGAGTTCAGTTGCCTACAATTCCAGATGATTTTGTGAATGTGCAATTGGATATTTCCTCCTCCTTTTGTTGGCGCTGAGTTTTTGCAATTTCTTGTGGAGGAAATGGTGTCTTTCCCTTTCTTCCCCTGCCAGACCCACAGTGTGCCTGGTTTGTTACACATGCTAAACCTTCTAACCACTTTTATGTTTGCCTGAGCCACTCCATCTTGTTCCAGCATCCCTTCCTGTATTTTCTTCCCACTCAGGTTGAAACATTTTTACCACCTGTTATGTTTGCAGTTATTGTTTAGAACTTCTCTCCTCTATTCTATTTTCCACACCAGTGATGCAATTATCAGCAAGCTTATAACCTTCTTTTTAACAATAGTAGACAATGTTATTGCTTGTTCAGCTTGATCTCTTCTGGGTGATTACTTATTGTTGCCTTGCTCATGTTAGCGTGGTGACCCATCATCTCCCTCATACATTGGTCCCTTTTCTATCCATCCCTGTGGACAGAGTAAGCCTGGTGTTTCTCTGAATCTTAGTGGATGCTGGCACTGGGTATGCTACTGAAATCTGGGAGAATCTTACAAATGCCTTTAACATACAGTTTCTGAAACAGCTCTTGCTCTGTAGGTATGCAGCTAAAATGCTCATTTAGACTGATCTCATTGTGTTCTCATGTCTTATCTCTGTACATGATAAATATAGTTGAACCTTGCTTATATTCATGCAATTGTTGATATAATTTTCCCATTTTTCTGCTTTTTGCCATGCCACTTCTTTCTCTTTACTCCTTCATTGACTCTATATTCTCTATCAAGTCTCATAAACCACATAAGGCAGCACACATTGCAGCACAGAGATATTTTTTTTTTTAATTCTGTTCTGTATCCAGATAAGTGTTTTCCAATCCATTACATTTCTTTCCCTTTCTGTAAGAGTAACATGCTGTCCTCTTGGTTGAATGACAGAAGATATTTTGTGGGGGATTTTGAAATAGTGGGAAGCATGAAACTTGTAAAAATTTGAACAAACTAACTTTGCTTGAACTGTACATATTAAGAGAAAGCATACATTCAATAACCAGTTTATCTCCCTCCCTGAAGAGCCCACCCCAAAATACCCACATTTCTTCATCAGCAGTCCAAGTGCTGCCATTTCATCTGCTGTTTTTAGACTTGTTGGTTTACAGAGAATCTCTTTGTTCTAGAAGCAGCATTGTTAGTAACAGTTAATTGTGCAGAAGTTAGATATTTTTATTGATAAGGGAAAATTAAAATGATTTGACTGCGTTGGAGTTCCTTGGAAATAATGAGTCAGGATATGAGGGTTTGTTTGTATTGTGTCCAGCCTCACCCTTCTTCAGGCTAGCTCCCAGTTTGTGTGTTTCCTGTTTCATGGCAGAGCTGCTGAATATACTCTGTACCTCAGTGCAGCCATTGTATTGGGAGTGTGCTTGGGGCACTGCAAGCCCCTTAACGAGCTTCCTGACACGAGGTAAAGTTCTTCAGCTGCTCATTCAGACTGGGGATAAACTTCCCAGTGGCAACCCATAAAAAAAAAAAAATCTTCATTCTAGTATACTCTTAAAGTCCCTGAGTGTGTGTTTACAGAAAATATTAAAAATCTCTTTTGAATCTTTCCAGATTAGATTGTATATTTTCAGAATGGAATACAATGTAGCTTTTTTTTTCTTTGTATCCATAGCTGCTTATTGTTTGATGTTTGTTGGAAACCTGGCTCGTAATCTTTAGCAAGTAAATGTTCCTGCGCTGTTAAGGGGTGTAATGCAGAATACATAAAAAATGAGTTGATAGTGTGAGGGTGGGGCATACATTCCTTCTCTACCCATTATAAATTTGCTCCGGCATTTATCATATGCTGATATCAAAATAGGAATTACAACACTTTCTCTTAGCTTTTGAACGTCAGAGTCCTCCTGTGTGGCATGAGTTGATATAAGTCCCAGTTCAGTAGCCAACTTGTGGAAATGTTCAATTACTCTCCTTATATTGACATGGGTTTTGGACAGCAACATACCTCCTTTCAGTGTGTCCTTCATAAATTAGGTGGTTAGCTGCAGCTGACTGCTTGTTAGGATTATTAAAACTACAGCATGTTTGACAGGGGTGGACTTTTCTGTCCCTAGGCTTTGAAAAGTGCTTCTTGCATTCTTTTAATATGTCTTATTTTTTTGGTTACTCTCTCAATTTCCGTTTTCTAGCTATTACTGAAATGTGATAAATGAATGGCAAGTAGGTATTTATGACCCTTACTGTCTGATTGCAAGTATTTTTTAAAGACTTGATTCACTATTACAGGGAAGAACTGAAGACACAAAAGCTCTGAGCTTCAGAAACTAGAAGTAATCCACATTATTACTAAGATAACATATTTTAATGTTATGATATAGAGGAGAAGGAGACAATCCTATTTTTTTCCCCAGGTTCTTGAGGTTATTGCTGCTGCTGAATATTACACTAAATTTAGGCAGTCAAAGATCAAGTTGCTTTGAGTGGCAAAATCTTTCTTAATTCAGAAATTAGCGTTTCTTCCCTCAGCAACCACTTACATATGTGTCATATCCTTTGGCTGTTATTTATATAAACATTGTTGCATTGTTTGCATATAAATATCAAGAGTTTAAGACATAGAACAGAATCATTCATCATTATTGTGTAAAAGTAGTTGCTTCCTTCCCATTTCATCCTACCCTCTTTTTCTTTACCACTAGAGAAATGGTAATAGTGAAATTGTTCATACATGACCCAAACTGTTAAGTTCTGCTGGATTGTGATGTTTGTCTGTCTGTTCCTAGCAGTTCTGTCCCCTCAGAGGATGATGAGGTGCCTTTGCCTTGCAGTGCCCCCAATTTTTCTGCAAATGCTTTGCCCCATGATGTGGACAGGAATGCTTTAGCAGCAAAGGGCACCTGCTTGCCATGGCAAGTAAGGGAGGCAACTTAGCAAACATTAAATATCTACGGCTACAAAAAGTTAAATAAGAAAGTTAGCTTGCCCTATGTGCATTATCAAGATTAGCAAGTACAGCCTGTTGGAAACCAAGAGGTTAGAGCACAGGAGATTAGTTTCTTGTTGAACAAAGAGGAGATGCATGCACCCTTGTAAATTCACTTGGGTGTCATATGTGGACTTGTGAGATATTTCTTTTCCCACAGTAGACTGAAGAGAAAAATGACTGTGGAAAACACGGTATTTGACAGATAATGGGATATGTCATTTAAGTTCTTTGTACCAGTGTAATCTCTCCTTTGTAGAAGCAATAAAAAAGCTCCTTTCCTCAGCCTAATTCTGCACTTAATGCTTCTAGCATGTGGTGCATCCTGCAGTCAGACTGTACTGCACAATAGCCCTGGGTATCAAGATCTCTCTGCCAGGTGGGACTGGCTGTATGAGCACAAGCTCAGGCTGTTCACAGCTCCGGTGTGGTCTTGCTGCATTGGGCAACGGGAGAGGTGATTTATGACTCTGTGCTGGTGCACACCCATCCCCAGGTGTGACAGTCAGAGGCTGGGTCAGACTTCCGTGTTGAGACACCTGCAGGGAGCTACCACTTCACTCATAAGAACAGGGGCAGAAGAGAGGGAGCCTTGTTGATGTGAGGAGTGTCAGGGAAGGTCTTTCAGCCCGCTGACTTTGTGTGAAATATATTAGTGGGGCTTCTGAGCAAAAACTGGTTACTGTCAGAGTGGGTCTGAGGAGCAACATAAACCTTCTAGTAATTATTAGACAGATGGTCTCTTCCCTCCTCCAGCCCATCTGTACAAGTCAAAGCTATTGCACTGAGGACAAGTGCTCAGTCTCTCCGGAGTTCCCCGGCTGAGCATGTAAGTGAGGAAAGATGGTATCCTGCTTTGTGGAGACCTTGCTCTGCTCTCCCCAAAGATACAGCCTCCGAGGGAATGACTTCCTATCGCCTGTGAAACTAAGGCATCGTTTCGTGTCTATCTGGGATAACTGCAGCAATGTCAGTAAACGAAGAGGAAAGCTATGAATATGACTATGAAAAGGAAAATGAGAGGAAACGCACTTCTAACAGGCAGAGCCTTGATATCTTGGAAGAAGGTACTTTTCACCTTTTGTTTTTAATCGTTCATGGTGATAGCATGTTGCAACATACAAGTGATTTGAGTGATATTTGTGGATTAAATAGACAAAATTTTGTCTTTTACATGTGTAGCCAGTATTTTGGATGATGTATTCATCTAATATCTAAAGATAAATCTTAATTTATGTATACTTCTTTAAAGAAGAAAGGCATGATCAACAGATATAGGCTGTGCAATACCTATTTTATTTTAATGAAACAGAAATTGGGAAATGTTCTCTCTCTGGAATTGCAGTGCATTTTTTATACGTGCACAATGTGTGTGTCTTATGAAACTGTGTATTTTAGGTTGTCGTTCCCAGCAGGTGCTTCTAGAACAGAGCAGCTATTTTGTGCTTATCCATGAATTTGTAAGTGCATAGACAGAAATAATCCAAGTGTGGGGGTCTTGTGATTTAAATTTGCAACATAAAAACCAACCCCAAAATGTACTTTTGTACTTTCTGGAAATAATGGGCAACTGGCCTGTTCAGAGGGAAGTGGGAATGTATGTGCATTGAAAATCCTCCTGTGCACCTGCTGTATAGAGAGGGAACCCATTCTAGGGCTGCTTTGAGCCAATTTGGTAACCCTTTTTAGGGTTTCAGGTAGCAAAAGCTGGATGCCCCATTCCTGTTATTTCAGGTGCTGTAAATTTTGCTCTGAAGCAGTAGTTTTATGGTAGAGAATTGTTGCCTCCAAATAAGCTATTGTAAAGCTAATGTAAGGATGCTTTGAAGGATTGTTAGCACAGAAAATGCAGTGTGCTATGCATTTACATCCTTGTTCGCCTCATGGTTAACAGCTCCTGTGTCCAGAGTTCTTGGTGAGTGAACCATGCTCTTTGAATGCCATTGCATAGAATTATCCTGTAAAAAAATCCCTCACCATCAAATATCTAACCTGGTTTTCAGATTTGTGTGTCTTTGCAAAAAAGAAAGGTGTTGAAGAAAATACTGCTAAAAAGAAAATCTAAAGTTGGGGATTGGAATGGAAAGGAGGCTTCTCAAGAGAGGCCAGCTGACATGTTTTTGTATTTTATTCCTATTTTTTTAGCAATTAAATTATTGCTGAAGCCTGCATCATGCTGTTCTTATTCTTTCTGCCGACTTTACCTTTCATCGAGATCTAACAGTCTGAAGCTGTTCTTGTTGATTTTGAGAGGGGGAAAAGAAAAAGTTGAATTCTATCTGGGATAAATTTAGCCCTGTCTTTCTACAGTGTCTTCCCCTCAAAAGCTCAGTATGTGTTTGAAATGTCTTCTAAAGATGCCTTTTCTTCTCCACTTATGCGTTCATGTCACCTACACACTCAGTGTAGCAGAGATACAGATACACAAAACCTATATATGGTATTTCTATGTAACTTTGCACGTGGGAGTGCTTGCAAAGGGTAGTATTTCTCTAGGAGATTGGGTGAGTCAGTCCATTCTGTAAGTAAAGCAGATGGAAACACCAGCATGCAGCCTTTTCATCCTGAACAAAAGAAACGTTTTAGCTATATCTGGCTGTAAATCTGGTACCAGAAATGGGAAATCAGAGGATATGCTTCACTCCAACCATTTATAATTACTGAAAAGAAGAAAATCAAAATTGTATGATTAAGACTCCTTAACTGTTTGACCTATTCCATGTGCAGGATGTGTACTTGACTGTTATTTGCATAGTCATTTTGATGTAGTGAGGTTTTTCTCTGTCCTGACGTTTAGGTGCTGTAACTCCTCTCAGTCCTGTTTCTGGAGCCTGTCACAGAACTAAAGTTATGCCTGGCAGCATTACAGTCAGCTCTCTCAAGGAGAGAGGAAAGCACCTTCATAAGGGTCTGGGCAGAACAGTCCTTTAAAAGTTGACAGCAATATGTTTACTTTTCATTTGATAAGCTGGACTTGGGGTTGACTGCTGTGAAACTTTGCTCAGGGATATCTGTTGATAGTGTCTACTCAGATTTTCTTCATAAAGGAACATGAGCTGTGAAAGGACAACCCATCAGCTTCCTTTGATTAGTGATTTGTTGGGTCAGCTGTTTCTGAAAGGGAGCTATGTTTTGATTCTTGCTTTTGCAACTGGGATAGGAAAAGACACATAGGACCTATGATGGCAGCCATTTCCATTTACTAATGTAGTAGTTTAAAAGTCCTAGTTATCTAAAGTACTTAGTAAATGCAGGCAAAGAATCTGTCTCAAGTTCAATTAAAAAGAAAAAAAACAAGTCATCGGATCACTATTAAAATCTTACATCAGGGGTCTGACTTTCAGAAAATGTAAAATACAGTAGGATGGAGGCCATTCAGAGCTCTGGACTCTGTGAATGCTAGGGCAAAAAAGATGGGGAGGAGTCATTCTTGAAAGCTTTGGCACAACCATTACCTCCCAAAGAGCTGGAATAGGAAAAGATCACATATTTAAGAAAGGAGACAGCTGACAATGTGTGGCTTACAGGCTTGCATATTCATTTTAGGATTTTTAAAGATGTACAGTCCAGATCCTGGTTTAAATTTTTCACCCATTTATTAGTTACATTTACTCCAGTCTAAACATTTCTTGATGAGAAATGAATGGAAGAGAATGTCAAGACAGTAACTCAGTTGCTAGTAGTAAAAAATCCTGCAAAAAAAATATTTAACTTTGAAGAGAAGATCTATCCTGATCTGTATCTGTAAATGATGTATGCATTAAGGCAGTTAAGAGAATTAAGGTGTTCTTTCCAGAGACTTTTTCTTATTTTCTTAATTTCACTTTGTGTCTGTATTTTCCAAGTTACCACATTTGATCTGTTTATGCTAATAGAAGGAACAAGTGTCTGATGCTCTTTTTGAAATTTCTTTTAACTTGATTTTTCATTCATCACTAGAAAATTGGATGCAGTTCACGTCCTACTTAGAGGAAGTACTTTGAAATTACTCCCTGCCTGAGGTTTCAGGCAGAGGCTTTAGAAAAGAAGTAAGAGCAGCGGTTTGTTGGTTTCTGGGGGCTTTTTGCAAACCTGAGTTTAAGTAATAACAAAGGTTTGTATGTGAGGCTTTAATATTGGGTTTACTAAGCTATTTGAATACCCTATGAGAGAAATGACAGTAAACAAACACTCCTTGAACCACAGCCTTAAACAGCAAGATAAACTATCTTCTTCCAGAAGAATCAGTACCTGCAGCTTAATATTAAAAGATTATTTTGCAAACTGTGCCACTGAAATTGCAGTAAGCCATGCTGTAGCATTTGAAGAAGACAAAAACCAAATCTATTGGATTGTCTGTTGAACTTCCTGACTGTGTATCTTTCACACCATTATGTTCTCCCAGACTCCTGCACAGAGCTCACCCAGGTCACAGTGTGGCCTGACACTTGTGAAGCAGTTGGCGTGCCGTGATCACTCCTTATCCCTCTAACCAGGGTCACGCCACTGCTGAGCTCCCTGTCTGCCTTCTGGAGTGACCGGCCTGCTCCCTGCGTGCTGGGGGAGGCTGGGGGAACTGCTGGGCTCTTTTGTTAGGATTTGGATTTCTAGTAAGTTGTGACTCAGAAGCACATTCTTCAAGCTCTGGTGACACGAGTGTCTTAAAATTTTTAAGCTCTTTAGATGGATATGGATGTATACTCTTAGAGTTGTCTCAAATATGGCAGGCAGCAGCAGACCCGAAGCCTCTGCCCCAGTTTAGCCAGGGCTGCCAAAAACACGTCTGCGTTGGAGGAGAAGCTACCATGTTTATCCTTAACTGTGTAAAGTCAGTAACAGCTGACAGAACATTTGAGGTATAATTTTCCCAAGTTTATTTGGAAGGTGATGTACCTAATGTGGCACAGTTTCAGAATTCCACATGTGCTTGGCTCAAGCTAATGTAGTGTTCACCTGTGCCAGAGCATAACTATCAGTGGCTCTGGAACTGAAGCTGTAATTTTTAGTGGGTGCTTTATCCTTGGTGTGTAAAAATAGCCTTTGAGGGATGAATCCATCGAGAGCTGAGGAGTCTGAATCTGCCAGGGTCTTTGATGGCTAACATTTGCCAAGTGGCAGCAGGGAGCACGGCTGCTCAGTCAGGTTTGCCATGTGTGTTCTGTGTGGCTCCATGAGCAGCCTTCAGGATGCGATGCCCTTGCCATTGTATCTTTGGTGTTTTGACAGAGCTGTGAGCAGAGGGCAGCAAGACAGAAGGTGTTTGTGAGGCAGGGCTTGTCATGACTGAGCAAGAATATAGCAGATCTTGCCATAGTTAAAGGCTTTGGGTAGAGAACTGCTTTGACAAAACACACTGTCCCCTCCCACCACCTTGCCAGTAAGAAGTATGAGTGTTTAAATGGCAAGAGATCTGTGTTCCATGAGTATCAGTATTCATTTCCTCTAATGGAATTTCTGATGAAGTAAATTTTGGTAGTAGGAAAAATCCTCATGACTGCTGGCACTAGTGATATATTATTTTTCTTCCTTCTACTTGAATCCTTTGTTTGGTAGGTGGTGGCTCATTGAAGAAGCTTCCAATAGTGGTATTCTTGTTCCCGTTCCCTTCCATGGCTGTCTGCTGTTCCTGAAAGCATCCTTTACTCTAAGTAGCATACTTGTTGAATAGGTGACTTCCAGTGAGCAATCCAGAAAATTGCCTGTGTTCCTCGGTATCCTGGCACATCTTCAGCTTGGGAATCAGTGTTCCATTAACTAGATGGCAAGAAATAAATGCAGGGTACATCCTTTCAGCTGTACTTACTTTGGGAAACACAGGAATGTGGTTACTAGTAAATTTGCAGGCTTTAGGATAACATAAAGAGATGGTGCTAGGTACTAGGAAATGCTTGATTTGTGTAGTGTTTGCCCATTTGCATGTTTGGCTTTAAAAAAAAAACAAAACCAAATACTTTGAACTGCAATTGTGTCTCCAGTACCATGTATTTAGTGCTGTCATGAAAATAATGTGATGGAAGCTTTCTCTGTTCTTTGTTTCCTGTTTTGGATCTGTGACATTAACTTCAAAGCACTTACCAAAATTTGTGAGTTTTTAAATTTTTTCTTTCTTTCTGTATTGTCCATCAGCCTTCTCCATAAGCTGAGAAGTGCAAAGTATATTTGATTTGGCTGTTTGCATGCATACATGCACTTAGACACAGTGCTCCCTATCACCCTCAAGCATAAAACTGCTGATGTGTGAGTGAACAAAAAGAGGTCAGTAATTTGGCACTGTAGGTTTTACATTACAAGGCACTGTCCTTCATTTGCTCTTGTTTTATCTTTACAGCAGTGTTACCAGGCTCTCATCAGAAACCTCCAGCAGGCTAGAAACCTACTATGCAGGATCCATTACATATGTGGTGTGTGAGGGGTATTTTTCTGCTGAATACTTCATTGATCACACCTCTAAATGGTTTTTCAAAATAGTGTATCTTTTTCAAGGATAGATTCTTTGATCACTAAAGAAATAAAAACTTCTGTACTAGGAACTGGCCAAATGTTATCTTGTAGTCTGTGTAGGCTGAATAACTAGATATTTAGACACTTTTTAGGATTTTTTAAAAATTATGTTTCTGAACTCTACTCTCCCCTTACTTTTCACCTTCTCTTCCCTGCAAGCCTTGATTTCTGAGTAATTGAAAGCAGCATCTGTTTCCAAGTTTTCCCTCCTTGCAAAAGGCAATCCTTCCTTTTAGTTAGTAGCTCCGTGTTTCCACAGTATTGTACGTAGTAGTAGAATGGACAGTAGTTGACTGACAGATTTTATTATATGCAGACTACTGGAATTTATTTCTAGTTGTAGGAAGAGGATACATAAAAGGACACATCTGCTTTGAAACCCTTTTACACTGGCAGAGTAGTATACAAAGATCTCTGTTTTGACAATCACCAACAGAACTTGGATGGAAATTTCTAGATGTAAAAGCTATTGGTGACCAGATTCTACTTTGCTGCTGATAATGTCTGTTGTTATGATGCTGTGGTATTGCCTTTCCAGGTTAAAGTTTAAATGGCAAGTTCTGAAGGAATAACCAAGGGAGTATCCACACAAATCAACCTTTATCACTCTCACAGCTGAGTGACTTAATTCTGTCTGTGGGAACACCATCCTTTTATCAGGCTGGCTGTTAAGAAGGTTATACATTTACCTGAATTAAGATGTGAGGTTGCCATAGTCCTGCTCATTGGTGATTATTAGTGCTAGGTACAGAGTTGAAATGAGCTTGCTAATAACAATGTCAAAGATTATTTTATAGTAGTGATGGAATGTTGTAACCAAGGGAACTATTTAGTGTGCAGTTGTATTGGAAACCTGCTGGCGTCAGGGTTTCTGATAGATGTTTTATGGCATGAGTTATGAACTGACTATATTTAAAAGAAATTTGAGTTTATGATGAAGTCAGTTTGTGTATGAATAGTCTTCTGAGCATTACACCTTCTGTCTTTATGTGAACTTTTCTATAAAACTTCTGTTAAACCCCTTTTTTAATTATAGCCAATGCTCTCTGTAAGTTACTGCATCTTTTTCTTTGGAATCCTTATTAGTCTGCTTTTGGGTAATATAGTTTGTAGTTTACAGATGTACTGTATTTTTACTTCTGCAGTGGTAGAGTTATTCTTTCTATTGAAGTGCCATGTTTGTCAGGTTGTTACTTTGAGGCATAAACTTTTTACTGTTACCACTTTCAGACTTATTATTTGGATAAGTGCAATCATATTTTGAATACTTTTGTATAGGATTCTTTGGAGTTCACTGGCACTACTCATGTCAATAAATATTATAAATGTTTTTAGGATGTGATCTGCAAAAATAGAATTGGAGAAATGGGAAAATAAAAGAAGAAATTTAATTTCTTGCCGTAATTTCATCGATTTTCTGATGTTTAGGTAGGGAAAAATATCCTCCAACATTTCAACAGATATCTAAGTACTGTTGCATTTGATGCATTATCAATGTGCCTTAGTTGTGATCAGCTGTATATTTATATATATGCAGAATGTATATTTATGAATTAGGTAATGTTGTTTCCTTAGTGTGACAGACTGTCTCCTGCTAATATTACTGTACAGTTCTGCTTTTTTTTTTCTCCTTGCTATATAAATCCTATTAGGCCTGATCTGTCTCTTCCCCCGCCTTGGTGTGCACTAGAACAACATTAGCTTATCTGCCAGACGGAGCCTTAAGTGACATTGCCAAGGGTAAATCCCCTGAAGAACAGTTCAGGCTACAGCAGCCTGATATCTCATATTCTGTGTGATCCACTGAATTTCAGTAACAGTCCTTTTTTTTGGCCAGAATTAAAGGGTTTGAGGGAAAAGTGTAGTTGAAAAATTAGAATAGAAGGGTAGAGCAGAAAGTGCTGTTGTTTCCTGTGATTGTTGGTGAATTTTTCAAAAAACTTGTTGACTTCTAGATAAGTCAGTGTAGCTTCTTAAGGGATCACCTATGGTGGTAGACTGAACTTCTGCATAATTTCTTCAGTCTGACAAAGCTCCTGGATCCACCTTAGTGATTAACAATCTCAACCAGTCTAAGTAAATATTTTTAATGGGTGGTACTGTGGTCACTGTGGTGTGGCTGGGTATTACAAAAACCATTTCTTATTTTGCATGCATACTTTGCTGTCTTGTGCTGTAAAACCCAGTTCTTATCAACTTAATATGACATAGTCTCTTTCTAATGAACGGTGCCCCTAACAGTGTTGCTTATTCATGAAGTAATGCATGTCCTACAATGAGCAGGTGACATGATGGAATCCTAATTATGTATCTAGGAACACCTGCTTTGACTTCCTGATTATTTTTTTTAATAAACTCAAGGTACTGTTCTTCAGAGTAGAAAGTTTTAACATTTTAAGTTTGTTCTGCCACTGACAAATTGTTACAAGAGCATTTGCATTACCGGTATCACATTCATCTTAGATTTTTTGGGGGTGGGAGTTGAGGTTTGTTGTTTTGTTTGTTTTGAGGTTTTAGCTCTTGATGTGCTCATCCAAAGGTTGATATAAGCAGTTTTTTAGATGAAAACTTATGCACATCTCAACTCTAGAAAGGTATTTCTTACAAAGGATGGGAGTTGAACTTCAGTGACCCTTATGCATGTCTTCCAGCTCAGAATATTTTGTGATCCTCCTCAAGCGGTACTGCCTATCTGATTAATGTTTTGCTTTATTTTTTTGCAGTTTTATGTGCTGAAAGAGTGGGCCAGATGACTAAAACATACAATGACATAGATGCTGTTACACGTCTTCTTGAAGAGGCAAGTATTACATCTGTTTAAGGACCCGTATACAGTATGACAAAGTAGTACTGAAAGTATGTGGTACCACTACTAAACATTGCTGGTAGATTGTCCTCCATGGTGGAGGAATAAGGCCTCTAAGTGTATGTACATTTTATCTCATTGGTAAGGTAAATATTCTTTCTAAATAAAGATAATTTCTTTATCTCAGTCAAATAGCTTCATTACTTCTGGTTACTTTTCAGTTGAGGCCATGTAACTTGTTCTTGGCCAAATGCTTGCCCTAATGAAGGAGGAGGAGGAGGAATCATCTTAAAATGACACATTTTTACAGTACATATAAAACTAAGAGTATCATTATTGACAGATATATTCTTTTCAGAAAATAAGAAAAGAAAAGCTCACAGGCTTGTTTTCATAATAATTTTCACAGTTAATTTCTTTCCAGAGAAGTACATAGACACAAAATTAGAAAATATCTAGTACTCTGTTTGTCTTCTTTCCTTCTTTTCCTTATGTTTGGTTGATTTAGTTGTTGTTTGTGAGTTTTTAATACCATTATTATGAAAATTGGTGTTCTTGTAATCCTTAGCACTCAAGAAATGTCAAAAAGCAACTGCCATGGTACTATGCTTATGTTCAGTAAATATCATGATAAATTGTTTGTCTAAAATTAGTTATTTTTCTGCAGTAAACTTGAGCAATGATTTTCCAAAGAATGTTTATGAGTAATTCTTTAGGTGAAAACTGTTACAATTGTATTAGTTCATGACTGACTGGAATTTAGTCCTTCATACTCAATTGCTTGCTTATTGCAATAGCAATGTCAAAAATTTGGTCTTTCCAGCCAATTGGGTGGTCTGTTATTACTCTAATTCCACAAGGAAACAAGCATGGGAATGAATGCTAATGTCTCCCACCTTTTCTGGATACCCCTCAATGGAACAGAGTCTTACATTTTATGCTTTGAGCCAGACCCATTCAAACACCTCTGTACAAATTACCTGTTAAAACTGATGTATTACCCAAAAGACTTCTCCTGGAATAATTCATCACCCTGTAGTAATAGTCTGTTAACTTGTTTGTCCCATTCCCTTTGACTTGTTTGGCTGAGATTTACTGCATTTGGTCCATGGCTCCTTCTAGTAATGCTGGCAGGATTCTGCCAAACTGTTTTCTCCCCTGAGTCCCTGTAGCCAAATGTCTATAGATCCAGGCATTACACTCACGGGAGCAATGCCTGAAGGACTTGCTGAGCCAGTGTTTTAAAGCTTCTTGTGTACTTTCCTGTCTGGGTGTTTGGAATGGAAAAATAAGGGAGTGTATAATGTGTCAAACTTTATTAAAACAAATACTTTCAGTGAGCCTTTTTATTTGACCATCATTTCTTATGAAATTACTCTGTTCATAGGCATAGGTGCACTTACAGCACTTTTCTCTGATCTCCATATGATGGTTATCATAAGAGATTGCATCCATTTGCAGAATTTAACTCCTCTTGCTTTCACACGTATGAGTGAGAGAAAAAACAAAAGCTATCCCTTGTCTTTCCTTCATGTTTGTAAGCTTCAGGTGCTTGTATTACAATGTTGATAGAGTGAAAGGTGCAGCATTTGGGAAGATAGGAAAGAGAAGATCTTGAAACAGCATGTGTGCAGATATTTTAGAAATATGTGCCTATAGCCTGAAACTGAGGAGAGGGAGTGGCACTGCCTGGGTATGTGGTAAGAATTGGAGCAGATTTCTTCATGAATCTGCTTTCTCATCTTTGTCTAATAATAGTATAAATGTGTCTTGTTTCTCAGTATTATTTTTTTACACATTGCTGCAATAAATCAGTTCCTTATCATTGTGTGAGTAAGAGGCCTGTCCCCAAACATAAATTTAGAGCTGAATTGTTAAAAATTGTGTAGGAAGTCTGGGGATGTTATTTGAAGAGCTTGGACACGCACTTACATTCCTGAAATTGGAAGTTAAAAAACATTGCTGCTAGAGAGCTCCTCCTTTGCATAGTCATAACCTCAGCAATATATTTTTTCCACGCAGTATTTATGAAGTGATCCAAATTAGTGAACAATAAGTTGTTAAAATATATCCAATAAAATATATCCAAACATATTTTAGTCTACTTTGTGGCACCTATTGTTCTGAAAGATTGTACATAAGATTGCTTACAGATTTTATGGCTAGATAATGCCATTAGCTTTCAATGCAAATGTAAGTCTGACCTTTAGAAACCATTTGGAAAATGCTATTTGCAGATACAGCATTGATCGGTAATCTCTCTTTTTATTTACTGGTTATTATATAACTTTTTTTTTTTTCCATTATGAAAGTCTCTTCATTCAAATTCATTAGCTTCAAATCTCTGTGAATAGTAGCTGTAGGTTTTGTAGGTTTTGTCATTAATGTATGCATGACATAAGGTAGTATTTTGTCATAAAATCTGGGGTAGTCAGGGGCAGTAAGTAAGCTCCTAACAGTGTTTTCAGTGACAAGGAGAAAATTCTTCCTCAAATAGTGTTGAACTAAGAGTACACTAGGGAGTTAACCACAGCACCATTTTACCACTATTTAAAAAATCTAGTAGGTAAATAAGAAAATGATAGATAAAAATGCTTTATGAATAACACAAAATATTATGCAGTTCATCATCCTCTCTCAGGCAGATTACAATCCCATGTACCAGCTTCTTCAAGGCTGAGACATCAATATGTACATGTCATCAACAGAATAAGCTTCTAGTTTCTATTGGTACCTGTCATGAACTATAAAAACAGGTGATTTCCAGTACTGTGGTCATGGAGGAAGAGGCCATGACATGAGAGTAACCACTTAATGTAGTTTGGGGCATCTGCAAAAAGGAAATATTTAGGATCTGTTTTTAGACAAAAGCACTAATGGATGGCATACACGAAAATAGGAGCTAAACATTCATTGTGGTGGAACTGGCTTCTACTCCTGCACAACTTATGGTCTTTTATTTGTAAGTGGAGCAAGTGGAAACTGAAATATTATTTGAGGGAGGGTCAGTCTTTTCTGAATATTGCTGTTTCAAGATATGCAAGAATGGAAAAGGAAAATTGGTAAAAACCCCTGAACAAATAAACCCTCACAGAAGGAAAAAAATCTTTTTATTGTTGAAATGTTTGTTCCATCCCTTTCAAGGCTATTTTACCCTCCCTCTGATCCTTTGGTGATTAAAAAAAAAAAAAAAAAAATTGAAATTGCCTTTCTATTCTTAATGCTTCACAGAAAGAACGAGACTTAGAATTAGCTGCTCGGATTGGCCAGTCACTGTTAAAGAAGAATAAATCACTGACAGAAAGAAATGATTTCCTGGAGGAGCAAGTAGAGCACATCAGAGAAGAGGTAAGATTTTTATGCCTGAATAGTGTATATGCAATGATAAGGGGGGAATTTCCTTCTAGCTTCACCTTGTCCATAGCTTTGGCTCTGGGCAACCTGCTTCCGTGTCTGACCACTGTCACTGCTAAAAATGTCTTCCTTATATATAGCCTAAATCTGTTCTTCTTTGGTTTAAAACCATTACCCTTTATCCTATCACAACAGACCCTGCTAAAAGGTCTGTCCCCATCTTCCTTATAAACACCCTTTAAGTACTGAAAGGCTGCAGTAAGGTCTCCCTAGAGCATTACCTTCTCCATGCTGAACAATCCCAATGCTCTCAGCCTTCCCTTACAGGAAAAGGAATATTTTTGTGGCCCTCCTCTGGACCTGCTTGAACAGGTCCATGTCTGTCTTGTCCAGAGGACTTCAGAGCTGGGTGCTCACCAGAGAACAGTTGAGGAGAAAAATCACCTTCCGCAGCCTATTGGCCACACTTCTTTTGATACATCCCAGAGTATATGGTTGACTTACAGGGCTGGGAGTGCACACATTGGTGTGATCAATAAAACACACCAGAGAGCTTATATCATTTCAAATAGCACCTGTGCTTTGAAAGAGCTCTTTATCTAAATACTACTGTCACTAAACTCCAGCCTAATAAATGAGCTAGGGGCCAGTGTTGTTACTCCTATTCTGAGGCAGTGACCTTGCTTTTTGAATCTCACCCATGTGTGATTTTGAGCAAGACAGAGAGCAAAAGAACAATGAACCACAGTGGAGTAAAAACTTTAAAAATGGTTCATAATTAACACTGCTCAGGGGTGTGAGATGTTGCATTATAAACATCTCACATAAAGGATAAAGTACGGATGGAGTGATCGATGTGTGATAAATGGTGGTGGAACACCCACTATAAAATAATATCCTTTGATGTGGCCTACCCTTTTCGGCATGAAAAACTATTTCTGTTCTCTCCCAAAGGAGTGCTGCTGCTTGCTGCCAAGTCTCATCACGAGGCAGACCAATTTATTTGTGTATTGGTCAATATGACATGTACTAGGTATGTGCTAGGTGACTGAGCAGGATTGTGCATTCATATCACCCATCCAGAGTGGAAAATTTGATTGAGAAAGGTGGAGGACAGGGACAAGCTGCCTCTGTCCACATCTGTTTTTATTTAGTGGGACTGAGGAGCAGCATTAGGAAAAATGTCACCAGAAATAAGCCCCTTTCCAGGTGGCTTGGTATGTTGGGCCATATGTTCTGTCAACACCCCTCTTTCACACTGCTATTTTGACTCCTTCAGAAACTGATGCTTTTGAAGCAGAGCTCATCAGACTTTAGTCATGACACTTTTGTGTATTGAAAATCTGCCTTTTGTAGGTTGCAGATTTTCTATTAAAACTGAATTTTGAATTTTTTAACAGAACAGTAACAAGACAACTGTTGTCAAGGGCAAGAGATAAAGGAATTTATTTGATACTTCTAAAATTCTATATAAATTGCCTAAAAATGGTTTGTCTTGGAGAGATGTGTTTTCTGTAATACAGGGACAAATTCTTTCTGCTTTGTGGTGTAAAATTAAGGTTTTACTGGTATATGTATCAGGGCATGAATAATTTAGCTTTATATCTCTTTGACCTTTGTCATGACAAAACCTTCTGTCCACTCCATTGAGCAGACTGAGTTTTTTCCTGTGTGCTGGTAACATGCCATGTCAATAGGTACATATCAAAGTTATTAAGATCTGTGCAAAGTGCATCAGATTCCTGGGTTTGCCTTTTGAGTTTGTGTTGTTAGGCACTGCAAAGTTTAAGAAGGGGCTGTAATCATGTTCAGTAAAAACTGATATAACTGAGATTTTTGCTGTACTAAAGAACACAAGACTGAGTGGACTGAAGCAAGCACTTTAGTGTTTGCACAGATACTTTAATCTCAGTTTACTGTTTCACTATTATATTCTAGAAGCATAAATATTATACTGAGGAAATGTTCTTAATTTTAAAGTATTTTGCATACAGAGATGGATGTCTGCCTTTTCAGCAGCAGTGTAGTTCCCAGGTATAGTGTGTCTAGCTGCTGTTCAGTACAAATGCTGCACCTCCATGTTCCTTTTCTCTTGGATGGTGCTGCCTACACTTTGATATTGTCTCCTTTGGCATTAGATCTCAGTATCAAAGAAATGTAAACCATAAATCTGCACAATTTGAATTGTATTTGGAATGGAGTAGCTAAGTTTTAGCTTCTAATCTTTCCAAATTTCCCAGTTTCTGCTTCTTTTTCCTCTATGTATTTTGTCCTATGATACTGAAGCTAAAATGGCAGCACTTAAAATGCAGTGTCAGTCCTCAAATAACACCACCTCAAACTGTGTTAACTTCTGGGTAATACAGCCCTCTAGACCTGTTATTTGAGTTCCAGGTCACCTGTCAGAGTTTGTGTTTTGATGATAGCAGGTTTCAAAGTCCAGGTTTGTTTTTGTTCTGCGTAAAGTGAGAGGAAAGGAAAAAGTTGAATTATAATCTGGGATGGTGGTTTAAGAAAGGGAACATTGCTTTTGATCTATTAAGAGTAGAAAGTAATATTGGAAAGACAGAAATGCTCTTTGACTTGGTACTTGTGTGTGTGCTCTTTATATACAGTGTAACAGGGTGTCTTCCTTTTGAGTAATTCTAACCTGTTAAGCACTTAGTTACTGTCAGGAAAACAAATCAGCTCTATTCTTGAGACAGTTGTTCATGATTCAGTAAAGATTGATCCTGTGAATTAGGTCCCAAGTCTTTGAGCTGTTGTTCTCTATATGAGGATACTTTTATCTTCTACTTACATAGTTTTAAGATAGGTGCAGCTATTTCATGAGTTAGTTCTGAAGCTGAGTAAAGCTCTCAGCCCAGCATAGGCAATTAAAAGCATGAGGAGATGAATTACCACCACACTTGGTTCGGGGGGTGTTGTGGGCCTTGTTCCATGCACATCAAGGCTCAGTCTCTATTGTTCGGTAACAGTACCAAGGTAGTGCAACACTAATGTGGCAGTGTTTGCTCTGGAGGGCACATGTTGTAGTGGCTTGTGAGAACATAGAACAGGCTGTTTCTGGTCATAAAACAAGTCCAGTGTTTTGCAGTGTGCAAATGTGTACTTGGTCTGTCTGGGATGCTGATAATATTCTTCACCAGCCTGCCTGGTGCTGTGCTTTGAGTTTAGCACTAAATCAGTGTTGATAACAATGTTTTGGCTATTGCCAAGCAGTGCTTGCACCAGGCTCTTTTCTTTTTCCCTCATGACCCTCCCAGCCTCCTTAGCCTGGTTTTTTTTATTTACTTCCTCTCTTCACTCTGTCCACCATCTGCACAAGATGCTGGGAAGGTGCACAGCTCTGGTAGCTGACCCAAACTGACCAAAGGGATATTCTACACCGTATGTTATGTTCAACAATACAAGGTCAGGGAAAAGAGGAAGAATCTGGGACATTTGTAGTTATGGTGTTTGTCTTCACAAGTGACAATTCTATGTGCCAAGGTTCCACTTTCTAGTAAGTGGCTGAACACACATAGAAAACAGTGAATAAATTCCTTATTTTGCTTTGCTTGCATGGGAAGCTTTTCTTCACTCATTAAACTGTCTCAGGAAGAAGCTTTTCTTGCTCTTGAGCTTCTGAGTCTCTCCTTCATCCTATGGGGATTGTGGGGCAGACTGCGTGCTCAGGTGGTGGGTGCTTAGCTGCTCGCCAAAGTTAACAGACCACAAAATGTTGCATCAAAGGCAGGTGTTGCTGGAAGTTACTGCAGTGAGTGTTTCATAGTTTCACAGCTTGATTGAGATGAGGAGTGAGCTCTGGAGGTCCTCTTGTCCAAACCTTCCTATCAAGCAGGGCCCCCTACAGTCCATTGCTGAGGACCATGTCCAGATGGTGTTTGACTACATCCAAGGATGGAGAACCCCGCAGGCTCTCTGGGCAAGCTGTGCCAGTGCTCAGTCACCCTCACAATTTCAATGTTGCCCCCGATGTTTAGGAGGGACCACCCATGTTTCAGTTTGTGCCTATTGTTTCAGGTCCTATTCCATTAAAAGATCAACCTTTCTGACTGCTCATCCTCTTTTGGAGGATTGAAATGCTTGGAAATGGCAGTAAAAATAGTATCCTTAGCCTTTTTAATTCATAGAAAAAAAACAGTAGCAAGAGCTGAAAATGATCTAGTGTCCACCCACAGACAGTATCTGAATTCT
Source organism: Parus major (assembly GCF_001522545.3). Classification (NCBI taxonomy): domain Eukaryota; kingdom Metazoa; phylum Chordata; class Aves; order Passeriformes; family Paridae; genus Parus; species Parus major. The sequence continues at coordinate 44,242,220 of NC_031769.1, read as the reverse complement.
TGCTTCTTAAAGAGGCTGAGTTATAATGTGCTGAAGGGAAGTAAATTGTTATTTTTGGTTCAGCATTTTCGCTCTTCCTGGAAAGGTGAAAGTAAGCCTCCAAAAATCAATGCACAGATTTCATTTAATAGTTTTCTAAAATGTGGTTGGATGGGGATGGTTTTTTTCCCCTTGCTGTTTAGAACCCATGTCTCAGGAGGACTTGGTGCCTTAGCACTTCTCATTATGCAGAACTGTCTTAAGTAAATGACCTTGTTTGCTTCAAATTCTGAACAATTCAAGTGCTTTTTTGGATTGTGTCTGCTCTTTTGTTCAATTAAAATGGAGTTTAAATCTATGTCATTGATATTCTCTGGTTTTTTTTTCTAATAGTAATTACAAAGGAAAGTATGCTTACAATATGAAAAGCAGAAGTTTAATAAAAAGAAAGGTACTGTGCATTTTTTACGTGGGAAAGTGCAAATTGAGGGCCAAGTCTTGCAGTGCAAATGGTAGGGAATGGATATGTCTGATTAGTAATGCTGTCTATAGTTGTGCAAGGCAAATAAAAATAATCTCCTGCTGCTGGCATCTTAAATCACAGCTGTGAAGTTGTGTACATCCTGCTGTCTAATTGGGCTTTTAACCTTTTTCTTGGAGAACAGCAATATAAAGTAACAAAGATTACGTTTGTGGAGCTCACAATTACAGGGGATCTTAATCACCTACTTTTGATATTTTGTTAATTTTTGATCTAAGTATGGGAATCCCACTTCTTTGCCAGACTAAAAAAACCCAGAAACTGACTGCAACCTCCACTGTTAGAACAACCTCAGAACAGCAGCCTCCCACTGTGTGGTGGTGTTCTGCAGCTCAACAGGCACTTGAATTGCAATTGTAACCTTACTACACAAGCATTTCAGTAAATTTAATGTGAAGTCTCTTGGAGAGGAAGAAATATCTGCATCTGAGGCCTGTGAGTCGACTTCCAAGCCAGGAGGCAACAATCATCGCACAAAATGGATAAAAGCAATGTTTGACTTGATGGTGACACATTAATTTCGTGCTGTATCACTGCAATATATCCATTACCGTGCATGTGAATCTGGACTAATGCCACAGTGAGTCAGGAAGAAAAGTAAATTAGTGGCTACTTTAAAAGATACTTTCCCTTCTTTCTAAGAAGTAAAAGAAATGGTTCTGGTCTGTTTCCATCTTGGACTCTTGATTTAGTTCAAGATGATGCCTGGAGGGTGAAGAATGAGCTAATTTGTGGTGGGTTTGCTTTAAAATGTGTCTGGAAAATCAGCATACTGATCTGTGAGCTCTTTCTTTGTGCAGGTTTCTCAGTTGCGACATGAGCTGTCCATGAAAGATGAACTGCTCCAGTTCTATACCAGTGCTGCTGAGGAAAGTGAACCGGAGTCTGTCTGTTCCACCCCGTAAGTCAGTTGATCTGCAATGTTGAACTATCATCTGTTGGATGATTTAATAACTTTGAAAAGTGGTAAAATTGCTCCTGTATTGGCTGGAACTATAAATGGGACTCAGAACTTGGTGCAAGGCTCCAGCTGGAAGGATTTGCACTGAGCCAGCTGGCTATCCAGGTGCCTACATGAGATAGGAGAGTACATACGGAGGCTGCTGACACGATGCTGCAACTTTCAGAGGAACTGAGTCACTGTTGTGGTGGGGCAGCCATGGGTCACACTGACAGCAGCCCAGTACTTCACATACATCTGCATGTGCTAGGACGTGCTGCATTTGTGCTTGAAGGACCTCTGAAGCCAATATGGAAAAATTCCAAGCCAAGGGAAAGAAATATAGCATGGCTTATAGCCTGGGTTCCAGGCAGTTAGCTGGCTGAACAGCATTCCAGGCTCTCAGGGGCTCTCTGACCTTGCAGAGTTATTGCTGCATTCTGATGAAGCATGTGCAGCATTAATCAGGAGCTACTGGATTGCTCCCTCTAGTAATGTGCTTTCTTTTCTCATAGCCTTGGCTGAATAACTTTTTCATAGGTAATATGTGGAATAATAAATTAAAATTTTTAAATGTTCTCTTTTGAAATTCACTGCAAATTTATTGCTGCCCAAAAGTATTGGCATGAATAAGGTGTATTTCATGTATCTCTGTTTGCTTTTGAGACCAGTGTTCAGTCTGTGCTTCTGTGAGATTGGCCGTAATACATGTAAAAATTATTTTAAATTGTTGCTTTTTCCTACAAGGCTGAAGAGAAATGAATCTTCTTCCTCTGTCCAGAACTACTTTCATTTGGACTCCCTTCAAAAGAAACTCAAGGACCTTGAAGAGGAAAATGTTGTGCTTAGATCTGAGGTGAAATTGCTCCCTTTGTTTTGCTTAATATAGTTGTTCATCTAAAGGTATCGAGAAGCTTGTATTAATTAAAAGCTGAGGGTCTAAGTTAGAATATATGCTATTACTCCTATTGCAGATCTCTCTATAGTTGTTTAATCACCATATTTTATCTTTTTAAATGAAAGAAAGGCTGAAATGTGGAAGCTACATAGAATCACAGAATTGTTTAGGTTGGAAAAGACCTCTAAAGTCATCGAGGCCAACCTTTGGCCAATCAATACCTTACAACTAGACCACAAGGAAGATGAGCAATAGATGGTCTGAGAGTAATGAATGTTAGAACTGAGAGAGCCACTGCATGAGGAGCTGGTAGGAAACCCCATGCAGCACTGCCTTCCCATCCAGGGAGATTTAGTCTGTGCCAGCAAGGCACAGGATGAAGCCAAATGTGAAACCTGTGATCTGTGTGGTTCTCTGCAGATGCAGTCATTGGGTGTCTGTGCATATCCCTAGCTTTGGGAATAGATTACAGACCCACCGAGGTGGTGCCAGACAGCACCAGCTGGCCCCAGCCATGCTGCTCTTGGCACTCCCAGAGTCAGAGTAGAAAAGACAAAGCAGAGAAAGAGGTAGGACTAAGGTTTTTTGTGGGATGTGTGTACAGTGTCAGAACTTTTCAAATAGGATCAAATAGCATGTTTTTTAAATACTTGAATTTTTAACTCAGTTATTTAAACCAAGAATTTATGTAGTTTTTGATGATACCTAGCTTTGCTTAGGTGAGCAGATCAAGTTCTGCATGACAGTATTTTGTATGTCCAAGCCTTTCTTTTTCTTTTTACTTTTAGTGCAAAATACACAAGTGACATCTAGTGGGGATATGGTGATAGTGAATCAAGTTTCTCCATACAGTAACATCTCTGCTGAATGTTCACCTGGCCTCTTTTTCAGAACATGTGGGAGGGCAGGCAAAAACTGTAGTTTCTCACTGTCTTCCTGAAGGAGTGATTAGAATAGCTTGTCTCTCTGAAGCAGATGGAAGTGCATCAACAGACTGGCAAAAACCAAATGTGCTAATGTAGCATATTTGATGTGGATTTCTTGAACAGGCCTGTCAGCTGAAGACTGAAACAATTACTTATGAAGAGAAAGAACAACAACTTGTCAATGACTGTGTAAAAGAGCTAAGTATGTCCCTACTTCTTTATACTTTTTTGAGATAGTTCAGTAAAAAAACCAAAACAGATCAGTCAGTCGTGTTTTTCTGTGGTACTTATTTTCCTTTCATAAATGGTTATGAGGAGAAAATTCCTGGCTGAAATTTCACAGCAGAAGATGTTGGCTGAAAGCTAAATCTTTCTCATTCAAAAATAGTTTTGCATAGAAAATGTTCTGCAGCATGTGCACTTGATGCCTGTCTGGTTTTGTGTCCTGCTGCATTTTTCAAAAATACTTTACTGTGAACTGGGGGTAGGATTCTGCTGAAGCAAGTGATGTTCCAAAAGAACATCTTTATGCTTACTTTTCTGATTTTGGGTTTGTGATGTTAATTGTAATTACTTATCTTAAAGGGGATGCAAACATCCAGATTGCCAATATCTCTGAAGAGTTAGCAAAGAAAACTGAAGATGCTGCCCGGCAGCAAGAAGAAATCACTCATCTTCTCTCTCAGATAGTCGACCTCCAGAAAAAGGCAAAAGCTGTAAGCAATCCAGTTGAGAGACTACTGTTGTTATTTGCTACTAATGTAACTAAAGGCCAGATTAAAATTCTCTCTGTACTAGAGCCTAAAGGAAATATTCCACCTTTATTATGTGGATGACCTTGTTTGGTGTTTAATATCTGTGTACTTGACTAGAAAGCATCAATTTATTAAAAGATGCATATATGGTTTATCAAATGCAATCTTTAAAATTATTTTAAATATTAGATACAAAATTCTGCTCTGAGTGGTGTTGGTGAGACAAGAGTGTCGGTGCAGGTACCTCAGTGGGCACATACCTGTTTGGAGGTTCATTCAGCAAGGTGCATTCTAATGCTGAGTGTTCTTGTGTTAACATTTTAAACATTTTTAAGCCAATGTGTAGATTAATATTGCTGCAGAGGAGAGGTGAGAAAAGTTAGAATGTTCCTACTTACCTGTAGTATAGGATACGAATATCACAGGACAAAACATCACAGTATTTCTAACATTTTTTGGCATATATTAGTGTGCAGTTGAAAATGAGGAACTTGTCCAGCATCTGGGAGCAGCTAAAGATGCCCAGAGACAGCTCACAGCAGAGGTGAGTACATTACTTAGTAATACAATAATTTAGTAGCAGAGCAATGGCTGTTCACTTTGCTGTAAGAGGTTTAGTCTGAGCTGGATCAGAAATATTAAATATTTTTACCTTCGTATATGGAATGAAGGAACATTTATATTCCTAGTAGAGTTCAAACCCTTTTCTTTCCTATTCTCTGCTCCTTCAAATGACACACAGTTTGAAACACAGAGACTTATGGGCTGTACAGGAATGCCTTTAAAGGTTGACTTCTCTAGGCTTGTAATTTCAGCCTATTTTGACTAGCGACATAACATGGAAGAGCTCATTTTTGCTCTGTTTGTTCAGTGTATAAACATAAGGCAATCCAGTATTTCTGGTTGTCTTATGGGTGCTACATGTGCATGAAAAAAAATGGACATGATGGAATGAATAGAGCTTGATCCCTTTAGGATTTCTCTTGCACTTGTACTACTTGGTGATGAAGGTGAGAATGGCCAGAGAAGCTTTTCCAATGGGTGGACCTTTTGTATTTGTGGTGCTCAACAGAGATTGGGCTCATACCATTGCTTTCTTAGGAAAGAAAATGAACCAGATATTTTTTTCTAAACCAAATAGCTGATTTTTATGAAAGCTGTAGGAATGTGGTGTTCCAGACTTCTGCCCCTTTGCCAAACTTAGTTGAAGTGGCTGATGACCCCAACAGCTCTGAGGGTACACAGACATCTGTAGAATTATTACATAAGATATGTTTCCTGAGAAAGCTAAAAATAAGTCATGGTCTTAGCTGTTGAAAGCTATATGTGTATATGTATGTATGCATGAAAGTCCTGGCTTTAAAATTCCTGAGTTCTTTAGACCATTGTGGAAAGTTTTGTCCTCAGACCATGCATGGTGTTTGCAACTGTGGTCATCATGAGTGATTAAGCACTAAACCTGATCAGACTAAAGATACTTTTTTAGCTCTGTGTCTTTTCCTTGACAATATCTTCATGTAGGGAAGGAAATGGAGCAAACAGTTCCTTCCTTCCACATTGTGACCCTCCCTGCCTGCCTTCCTGTTCCTAATCCATGTTATTAATGATCCTCCAGTAATACTCAATTGTTGGAGATCAATTCCTTTAAAGTGGGATATTCTTCCCTACCCCATTATTCTTTACCAGTATTAAAAGAATTTGCAGGATTTTAATGGTAATAGTGCACCCCATAAGGTCTTGGACTGTTTTCTCTGTTACAGTTGCGAGAGCTGGAAGACAAGTATGCAGAGTGCATGGAAATGCTTCATGAGGCTCAGGAAGAGCTGAAAAACCTTAGGAACAAGACAATGCCAAATGCTATATCACGCCGGTACCACTCTCTTGGTCTCTTCCCTATGGTAAGCAGATTTAAGGACAAAACCAGCACACACCAAGCAAAGGAAGTGTATTTGCATTTAACTTAAAGCTTCAGGGATAGGATGCTAGGTCTGACATAAGCATGGATGAAATGTGTATTTGGATGGTGTTAAAGGATATCTGAGTGATTAGTTTTGCATACCTAGTTGTTTGCAGTGGTGAAAGGCAAACAGTGGTGCTGTGTAGCTCTGCTGCTGTGTTACATGCCACCTGCAGCTGTCTGTGCTTATGCTGTGAAACCTGGGTAGCATTACCAGGTTCTTACACAGTTCTATACATCTCTGTTAAGCATCTCCTGTACTGTTGTGGCTGATGTTCATTAGGAGCTTCTTGTTTATCTTCAATATCCTTGGAGATACAACTTCCCAATAATGTAACAATAGTTTCCAGACATAGCATCTTTCTAGTAATTTATGATATACATTCTGGTTTTTCAGTCTAAACCTTTGAACAGGGTTAAAAGCATTCCTTCTTGTTTTATGGTGACTGAAAATTCAGTGGTTCATTATAAGAATGTTAGTTGCTAATCTGTATTATGGCAACAAATTATGGTGCTTTCACTGGCGTTTTCAAGTTTCTTTACCTGATTTCATGTGACTATGACATTTAAAGCTCAGGGAGTAGGCAGTACCCTCAATGAAATGAGAAAAAAAGAGTGGATAAGAATGTGTCCAGTGACTTACTCTGCTTGCCTGTGTATCTCTAGAGTAGTTAGATTACTTCTGAAGGCAATGGTATCAGTGGCTTCTTTTGCAATACTTTAATGTAATCAAGCAGCAAAATCTGGCCTGCCTTGTCTTGTCTTACTGCTGAAGAAGAACACATTTTATTTGTGCTCACAAGAAGTAAATTGCCAACAAAGGCTTAGCTTGCCTTTTTGTGCTCCCTTCTAAGACTGAATACTGGCCAAATTAAAGTGCAGATGTTTAATAATATAAGTTGTGCTTGCAGAAATAATACAAATTGTGCTTGCACAAATACGGCTGAAAGCTGCGGAGAGTATGCTTGTGCTGAGATAGGTTTATGTCTTTTCTGTTAAAATGATTTTCAAATGTTGAATCATGGGACAAAAGATCATTTAGATTTGTTACTGTTTGATACTCAGACCTTGCACCCAGCAGTAAAACTTAGCAACCAGCTCTGGAGAGTTGATGGTCTGTTACATCTAACCTTATGGAGAAAGTGTATAGTGCTTTATGCCAGGAATCATGTCATTTTTGTTGATGGATGGATAATGCTGTGGGTTTTATGTTTATTTTAAATGAGAACATACAGAACAAAACTTTATGCATGAAAGGTGAGTGTTACTGAGTATGGGATACAGTCTGGGAAGCTGGATCATGTTGTTGCCTACAATGCTTTTTTAAGGTTCTTGGGCAGATATTATGCATAATCAGGTGGTACATACTGTGGAAAAATTAAACTAAGCCATATTTCGTCAGTACTTTAAATATCTACATTAGTTTTCCCGTCATTTTTCACGTTTAAACCTTCTTTTTTTCTTCTAGAAATACTCTTCATCACTTATTATTTTGTATAAGTAATTTATTATTTTCTGTCATGCCAACCTATGATATTTTTTTCTCTTTTGTGCTTATTTTTAACAGGATTCTTTGGCAGCAGAGATAGAAGGGTCAATGAGGAAGGAGCTGCATTTAGATGAACCCGACTCTCCTGACTTGGCGTATGACTGAAAAGAATTGGTTCCTAAATTGATTGGTTATATCTGAAATTAATTATTTGATGAAAAAAAGAAAAAAACCAGGAAATAGTTGAGATAGATATTTAGAAAGAAATATTTCTATCTGAATATGAATGAGAGAGAAAAAGGAAAACAAATAGGTTTTGGGGTGTTTTTATTTTCTCCTTAAGCTGCCAAAAGAAAACATCAATATTTTGGCTTTGCTGTGTCTTGTAAACTTTTTTCCTCAATGGTGAGTGCTGAGAATGAGAAAAGGTTTGTTTTCTTGAGTGTTACCATGCTAGATTTGTCCGGTTACCAGTTAGGGGAGGAGTTCAAATTAGTGGGTTTTCTCTCTCTTGGTGAGTTTTATAACATAAGTTACCAGGTAACTATTGATCTAATCCAGTTTTTACAGGAAGAACATCAGGGCAGTAAGGGATTTGGAATGGTACTTAGTGTGATGCCCATTATGCCTGTGCTGAAGTTCTGTTTAATTCAACAAGAGAGTAGTTTGAAACAAGTTAAGTGCTTGCGACAGCCCCAAAGCTATAGATAGATACAGCTTGGCAGAAATGGTCTCACTGATGCCAGTTGCATGTGTACTCCAATAGGTTTATCTCACAGATTTGTACAAAGCATGGATTGTTTAATTTGAAATAAGTTAATCCAGTTTACAGGGTCTGTTACAGAAACAAGTTTACAAAACAGGACAGTCAGGGAAGGTACAGTAGGCACTTCCCAGAAACCTTCTAATTGCATTTACAAAATGCCTGACGCATACACTGACCTTTTCTGAGCCTGAGCAAAGAACTGTAAATGAGGCTTTGACAGAGTGAAATGTTGATTAGAAAAATGTAAGATCAGAAAGTTGTGAGCATGTTCAAACCCCATAGGATCCTTTCATCCTTCCAGTATAGTCTAACTTAAAGCTAGTTTAACTTCTTTAGAATGCCTTATTGACTTTGCCTGTACCAGAGGAGGATACTTTTTGTTTTTGGTTGTGTGATTTGGCTTGGCTTTATTTATTTGTGCAGTGGTAGTAACTGCAAGCTCCATGGGACTGTTTATTGATAAATACTCTTAGATTCAGCCTCATAAAGAAGTACAGCTGTAGACCTGGAGCCTCCACACAAAGGGTGCAACTGTTGAGCACCCATGGACAGAGGGAAAGAAATTTAAATTACATTAAATAGCCTAAGGCATGCAGTCACTGTTAAAACCTGACAGTGTTACCTTTGAGATAGAAGGAATGTGCTATTCTTAGGTTCAGCCACTGTTGAACTGTAAAACAAAGCAGCAGTGGTACTTATGCAGCATGATATAAGTACTGTTGAGGGGGGTTGGAAATTGGTCTCAAAGAGAAAAGACACAAGACTTTCTTGCATGGAGATACTCAGGAGAGTAAATTCAAATTCTCTTTTAAAATGGATTAGCCAGTTTATAGTTAAGAGTTGAATGGAGGTAAAGTCTGGTTTTTAAAAACTCATTTTTACATAAGGGCTTTACGGTGCTTTTAGCTTGTGTACGGAAATGCTTTTTCACTTATTTTTTATTAATATTTGAAAGAGTCCATGTACATAATTTTCAAATGTTCTATCAAAAATATTCTAGGGTGATGGAAGAATTATGTTGATGTATTGAATGTAATGACCAGAATGTAGCTAGTATGGGACCCTATGCATACTACTTTACAGAACTGTATATAAAACCAAAGTGTTTGTTAGATCTGTGAATAGGAAGGGCTGTTAGTAAGCTGTTACCTGTTTCCTCTGTTCCTTCTCATGGTAATAAGTTATTGAGTGATTATTAACTGTGTGTGTTTACAGCCATCAGAAGCGAGTCTTCGAGACAGTGAGAAATGTCAATCAAGTTGTCAAGCAGAGGTCCATGACTCCGTCACCAATGAATATCCCAGGCTCTAACCAGTCCTCTGCTATGAACTCAGTCATTTCTAGCTGTGTCAGCACTCCACGTTCCAGTTTCTATGGGGGAGACATCTCTAACATGGTGATAGACAACAAGACCAATAGCATCATCTTAGAGACAGAGTCCTCGGACAATGGGTCAGTACCATAGCGCTGGAATTTGCATTTGCTTTGTTCTTGACATAAAGGCAAAGTCTTCCTGTTTTCTTCCTTTTGTCTTATGTAGTGCAGTTACCACAGTGGCATACATTTTCAGAATCTATTTTGTGCTTATAGTTTCTGAGCACTCAAGTTTATTTAAAGAAAGAAAGCTTTTAGAAAGCACTTGTGTATCAGTCATTGTCTGCAACTCAGACCTGCTCTGAGATGCAACATCACCAGATGGTGTAAAACCACCCTTTATTTTTGTGGGTCAGCACTTAAAAATAATTAAATTTTCACCATTTTGCATAATTGCCAGAGAGTTCTGATCCCAGATGCAGCTACAGTTAACATTTTGATCCTAAAAATAAATAAAGTGTGCACCTGTAGGTTTCCTAATATGAAAACTTGTGAATGAAACCAGTCAGAACTTTGCTTTTCTAGCTACTTGTCTCTTCCCCCAGTACAGTTCCATATTATGCTGTATATACTTTCCAGTAAAAATGGCTTAATACCTCAAAATTATGTATGTTTGTCAATGTAATATACTCCTGTGGTTCATTGTGGTGTTTGTACAGCATTGGCCCTTTACCATGGGGCCTGCTTACCTGTGTTTGTGAAAGACACACAGTGAGTAGACAAAGACAATTCTCACCTCTTTTTAGGAGGAAGCTCCTAAGTAAAGTGCAGGTTTCCAACCAGGAGTTTCTAGGCAAAACTTTTACAAAAGTTTTGGTGTTTGGTTTTGAGGTCTCCAGATGAGTAGCAAGTTGTTCCCAGACACAGTATTGTAAAGGTATTGGTGAATGTCTCAAAACTCTCATGTGGAAGTTTTAAACTTTTTTAAGAATGTGGTTTTTTTCCCTCCCACACTTTCTTTAAATTTTTTTTCTGTGTCCTACTTTATGTTTTAGAAATGAAGACAGGATGAAGAAGCCTGGAACTCCAGGGACTCCAGGCTCCAGTGACCTAGAGACTGCCCTTCGTAGGCTCTCCCTCAGGCGGGAGAATTACCTCTCGGAGCGCAAATTCTTTGAGGAAGAGCAGGAAAGGAAGTTGCGGGAACTGGCAGAAAAGGGAGAACTCCACAGTGGTTCCGTTACCCCCACAGAGAGCATCATGTCACTGGGAACTCACTCCAGATTTTCAGAATTCACTGGATATTCAGGAATGTCTATCAGCAGTCGCTCCTACCTGCCAGAAAAGCTTCAGATTGTGAAACCACTAGAAGGTGATAACAAAGGGCCTCGGCCTTTATCTGTTGTTATTAGTGACTCTTTGTGGTCTCTAATCCATCACCGGAAAGCAGGAAATCTTTGCAATACATATTCTTTTTACTTTAGAGACAGTACTCCACGCTGTTGGTTTGAGATCTTCTAACTACTATGCTTTTCCACAAGCCTTAAAAGTGTTAGGAAACAATCCCGGCCAAGGTAGTAAAATGAGTATTGCAGGCCACATGTGCACATCCGCAGAACAGTTTTACATCTGACCTAAATATTACCATATCATAATTGGAATAGGAGGGTGGATAAGTCTATGAAATCTAAACAACCAGAGTTTTGTAAATTAGTATATCTGGAAAGGCCTTTACTTACTTGGGTTAGTCCAGCTGGTCCAATAAGACTATTACAGTGATTCAAAATTATCTCTGGACTTAATGGGTTGTTTGAGTGGTCACACATGAGTCACTATGGCTTTGTGTTTCACATGTGAAATAGGTGGAGTTTTTTTAAGTCAAGTTTCCTTCATACATTATCTCAGAAAAAGGTAAGATAGAGATAGATGGTAGTGAGGGCTAGAGCGGTATTTCAAAGTTCCTTTCAATAGTCTATTTAAAAAAAGCTGTCAAAGCACATGTAGTATAGTCTGCCTGGCTTTCTTTAGTTCTTTCAGCTAGTAGCTGGAAGTTAGTTGAGTGAATTCCTCCAGGTTTTCAACCAAATGAGGTTTTCCTGTAGTACTTCACAGATACACTAGGTAACATCATTTAGCTTTGGCTTCTCTCTCTCTCTCTCCCTCCCTCTCTCTCTCTCTCTATCTCTCCCTCTCTCCCTTCCACCCTCGTATTACATTGCATTGTGTGTGTTTTAATTGCAGAAGTTGCTTTTTATCATCTTTTTAGAACAAATTTATTTCATCTATAAGGAGCATATAGCATGACATGTACTCAGAAACAACAATCAGCATTATGTCCTGAAGAAAGTGATGTACTGTATCTACCTATTGAACTGAAATCATAGCCATAGCACACTGTCAAGCAGATTTTAATAGTTTGTTTTCATGGTTGCTTTTAAATGGTCATAAAAGTTCATGTATCACATGAGGGAAAGGATGATCCCACTTTGTTTCAGTTTCCAGTTGCTACGACTGTAACAGATTTCTGTCACCATCCCATTATATCTGCTTTTGTCTTCCAATAAACTCTTAAAGTCTTTATCATCTTTCTATCTGTCTGGGTTGGTTTTTTTTTTCCCCTGGTTTTGTTCAATGTTTTCACTGGGTCATTTCTCTCTTGAAATTATTGCACCTTTTAAAGTACTTCTCATGTTTGGTTTTAGATCTCATTTGTAGCATGTTTGTGTCTGCCTGTTTCATAAATTTTATGTTTGTTAACTTCTATTAACTAAATATCTTTATGATTTTGTTCTTCATTTCATCTTAGTTTCTTTTCCAAATATTTTTCACAAGCCTTAATTTTTTTTTTTTCAACTTCAGGGATGCCTTCAGACTACTGGGGAAAAATAGTCTGCTGTACCTACAGACTGCTATAAGTAGTTGTGTCTTTGGTTTTATTATTGTTTTGGGTGCTCATGTCATAAAACATAAGAAATAAAAATTAGTTCTATAATAAATTTTCTATAGGTTAATGACTTCTGCTCCTTTAAAACAATCTTTTAAATCCCTCAGAAAAAAAGTGACAGAAGCACTTGATAGAAGAGAAGAAATTAATTTTCTTTTGCACCTTTAAAAACAACACATGCTTTCTTGTAGTCAAACAGAAGGATTGCTTGATGTGAATTGTTTTTGTTACAGTCCAGTGGGATTTTTTTTGTTTTGCTTTTTTTTTTTTTTTACTATGCACCTGTGACTTCTTGAGTCATAAGCATGAAATAATACTATCTGTAGGAAAACTAAAAACTTGGACTGATTATGTCTTCATCCACTTGATTGCAATTGTGGGAGCAACACTCTGAATTTCTAAGGTTTCTCTGATCCTCAAAACCTATGTGCAATCATGCAAAGATATCAGGAATATGGGGAAAAAAATTACTCCATTCATATACTTATTTTGTTCTTATATTCCTTCTTCCTTCAGTGGCATGACCCACTGTTACACAGTAATGGTAATTTACAAAACCATCTGCTAGGAGCCAGGGACTGAATGTAGGCCAAAGAAGCGTTGTACTTCCCTCTTCTTTTGACTTCTGCATCTTTCTCTTTTTCTTTTTATTGGGGATTTATAATTGTTGCATTCCCTTGTACATTTGTGTTCATTTTCTGTTTAGGAAATTAAAGCTCCCTTACATGCATTTTATAAGATCAAGATTAGGCTCAGATATACTCCTGTTTGTGATGGAGTTTAGGCCATTTTGATTTCTGTAGTTTCAATAGAAACATTAAAGCTCAAAATGCAGTTATTTTGGTATATATATTTTCTATGGAAAAATATGAGGTATATATATGGAAATATGTTTTTTATGAAGTGCTTGTATTCTACTGAGTTTATTTTAAGTTTTGGTGTGCTTTAAGGTGAAAAAGATTACATCTTCAGAAGCTAGCCTGTAGAAGTTAATTAACTTCTTATACTTGCATATAGTGCAGAAAGCAATTTTGATTTCCTTTGTTCTTTAATTGTTGGAGTAGACTGACAGAAAACCTCTACTCCTAGGTTAAGGCTTGACAATGTCTCTCACTTCTTCTCATTTTGAGGTATTTCTTTTATATGAAAGCAAAAACTTGGCCTTTGTGACAATTCAGAAGCAAATACAAATTATAAGGATGTCTCTTCTCTCATTTTGGGGTTGTAATACTTTCTATTTCTTGAGCCTCAAGGGTGCAAATTTTCTCTAATCCCTCTAGACTTACTTTAAATAAAAGGAAAAAAAAATAAAAATAGGGTAATTAGCCAAAGCAATCTAGCAGACCAATTTATTCTGAACTAAAAAATTACAGATGTTAAAAAGTGAGATAGGCTTAATTAAAATGCCACCCATTATTCCCAGTCATTCTAGAGAGAGTTTTTCCCTGTTCACTTCCTATTAACAGTAAGCTTCTTCAAGTGCAATATGTGAAATGACAGTTTTCTCCTATCATAGGATTTTTCTCAGATTGAAAATGTATAAGAGCCACCTCTTGCCTAGTTATTACAGTTTAGGTTTTTATGTACATCATGCAACAAATTGAACATTCTTGGTCTTTGAATATAGGTGAGACATTTGTGTTCCAGCTTGTTGAATGAGTGAGTATTCTGCTTTGCAGAGAAGGAACAGGAATAAGGCTTCAAAAACTGCTCTGATTTGATCTGGCAGAGGTGAAGGGAAAGATGTTTTGTTTGTGTCATAGGACATGTGTGATTTTAAGTCACATTTTTCAACACAGTGATGGTGGGCACACAGGAAAATTCAGGCCCTTGCAAGCAGTGTTTAATTGCTTCTTGAGGAATCAAATAAATCCTCCCCTGATTTCACTGGGCCCATCTTGGTGTATATATCAATTTTTCCTGATCCATTGCTGTTTCTGTCTCCTATTAATCCTTGAATATTGAATACTTTTCTCTGTAAAATATGCCTCCTTTTTCAAAACATTTCTCTGCCAAGGATAAAGCTACAGGTACAGTAGCACTTAGTTATGTAGTAGTTGAATTCCTGTAGCATAGGGCCCACTCAGGTATTTAGATTTGACGTGTAGCTCTGAGTTGTGTATCTGCTTACATGTGCCTGAAGTTGATGGGGTTTTCTAACATATGGTACAAAGCTAAAATTGCTGTGCAATCTGTGTGACTACTTGTCCTCCTGCTAGCCACTGGTAGAAAATTCTGGCATGTTTTCAGCACTTGTCTTAGTTTGAGCTTAATGTGGGAATATGTGGTATATGTTCCTCTTAGAGCTTTCTGTGATGGCGCTCAGATCAACTTTTAAAATGTAAATTCTTTCTACTCCTGCTTAATCCTGTGAATTGAAGCGGATGAGGATATTTACAGGGAGGGGATGTGCATGTGCACAAGTGTGCTGCTTCTCACTACCAGGCTTTGCATAAGTGCTGATGTGATCAGTTTGTTTCACACTGGTGTGGAAATGCTGAAGCATAGGTGAAGCAGTTTTGTGCTGTAGCATATCCCCCCAGAAACATTAAAGGTTTGGAGCTCCCAAACCTTTGGTCTTCTGGATAAATGAAATGAGACTTTGTCTTTTAGGTCCTGGATTGCTAACTAATTGATTTTGGTTGTCTTTCTGTTCCGTTTCAAGGTTCTGCCACTTTGCACCACTGGCAGCAGCTGGCTCAGCCGCACTTGGGTGGGATCCTGGACCCGAGGCCTGGGGTTGTCACTAAGGGCTTCAGGACTCTAGACCTGGACCTGGATGAAGTGTACTGCCTTAATGACTATGAGGAAGATGAGACAGGTGACATTTCTTACAAGGGCCTAACTACCTCGACGCCAGTTCAGCACACAGAGACCTCAGGTGAGAGGTCACAAGCACAAGTGACTGTTTCAGAGAACAAGAATAACCCCCGCCAATCTCAGGCTTTCACAGAGGAGATGCAGGAGTCCGCGACTGACGATGATGAGGGGTCTGGTGAGGGAAACTCATTAAGTCCAGTAAAACTGACATCTTTACAGGATTTTGATTACTGGGCCATTCTCACGTCTCTTCAGAACAGCATCCATAATATTGCTTTGTGTGTAGCATCTGCACGATAAGTGCGTGCAGTGGTTAGAACATAACCATTCTAACATTGGCTCAAAAATCATTTCTTTGATAATCTTTTAATTTGTTTTTCAGTAACAGCATCTGTGGTCAATATTTTACTCTATTTTGATAAGAGAAGGCTGCTAAAAGGAAGTGGTTCATTCACAAACCTTTGTGTGGCATGTATTCAACTTGTGTGTGTATTTAGTGCACGCTGTTAAGTGTGTGTATTGTACAGATTTACATATATTTTGTATTACTGTAGTGCAGATACTCTTCTGACAGTTCATAAGAGGTGATGCCATGTCTTAGATTTTTTTACTTTTGGGAAAAAAAGAAGACTAAATGATTGGTGCACTAAAGGTGCCTCTATCTTGCCTTTTCTGAAACAAATGGAGTGCCTTGAAAATCACCAAAGAAATTCTGAAAGTTTAATTCACTTACCTCAGGTATGGTTACCTGTTTTTAAAGTCCTTCTGAGATAAAGAACTAAGGGGATGTTTTTATGCAGTGACTAATAACATTTCCCTTGTTCTTTCACCACCACACTACTAAACCCTGTCCTTCCTATTTATACTGTATTAAGACATAAACATTTTTAAGTGACACAGTACTGCATGAGTTATTAGATATTCTGAACTGACACTAGCAGTTTATTATTGCACAAGATTACAGATTCTCAAGACAATAGATGTGTTTTGAGTTTGTGTGGTTTCTCTCTTGTTCTTGGGATTTGAGGGGGTTTTGTTTTAATAAGCTATATAGTCTTCATTAAGATTTGCCTCTGGTAAAGAATTATATTTAGTCCAGAATCAGAAAATTGCCAGAACTCCTTTTTTTTCCAGACTTCTTGTTTTTGTGTAACTACTTTAAATGAAGACACTTCCTTCCCTCTCCTTTCTCTGGGATAAATCGTAATTTAATATTTGGCTGGTCTTTGGAAGATTAGATTGTCTCAGGGCTAAACAATAATATTTCTGTTTATTATCATGACATGCAGAGTATCTTCAGCTCTCACTGCAATGACAGTTCAGTGCTTTCAGCTACTGAATATAAGCTGCTTTCTACAGTCAGTTGTATTAAGGTTAAACTTCGAATCACAGAATCATTAAGACTGGAAAAGGCCTCTAAGATCATTGAGTCCAGGCATTAACCCAGCACTGCCAAGTCCACCACTAAACCATGTCCCTAAGTGCCATATCTTCAGATCTTTTAAATACCTCCTGGGGCAGTGACCCAGCTACTTCCCTGGGCAGCCTGTTCCAGTGCTTCAACATCCAAACCCTTCAACTTTCCATTGGCAAAAGTTGTCCTCCTTCTATGAGATCCCAGAAAGAAAATTTATATTATTTTTTAAAATTAATATGAAAATAAATAATGCCTCTTCAGGCAGTTATACCATTTTGGCTATTATCCAGGTTTTTATAATTTTGAAGAGTCTGAGTAGCAACAGCAAGAAAAGTTGGAGATAATAACTGAAATAATCAAAGACTGAAATAAATGGCTTTTTTAGGATTTAGGGAATAAAAGATTCAACAAAAGATATGATTAATTTTAAAATATGTTGCTGTAGAGAGGAAGGGAACAAGCAGTTCTTCATGTACTCAGGGTACAATAAATGTGCAAAAAAATGTTGCTTGGGTTACATTTTAAAAAATTTTCTAAGCATGTTCAACACAGGAACATGTCAAAAAAGTAAAAGACTCATTGTCATGGCTAAACATAGATAAGGATATAGTTTAGTTCCTTGTTTTTGTTTTTTTTAAAAAGAACAAATTAGTCTGACATTTCTGGGTACTAATTTGAAAGACTTCTTTCTTTGTAGTAGAGCAATAAATGTAGGCCTTCTCTATGATTACAAACTGGTAAGAAAGTTTAGTATTTCCTTCCATTTTCTGTCTTCATTATGATTTGAAATAAGGTCACTGTTTATGAACTTGTTACTGCTGACTTTTCCTGGGAAAAGTCTATCTCAGACAGGGTTTTTAAGCAAATTCCCTGCCTTATAAACTGACAAAGTAAGATAAAAATCAATTCAATTTCTCTATTATTTGCTGAGTCATTTTAATACATTACAGAAATAAATGGGTCAAAATTAATAACTTTGTTTAGAATGAACAAGTGCACTGAAAACTTTCATTTCCAATTCTTTTGCCTTCTTTCAAATTGTCCTGTTGCATAGGATTTAGGAGTATCCATGAGCTACCATATCATTATTGGTTGTGTTGCTCAAATGGTGTAAAGACACTGTATCTGCTTTTTGTTGAAACAATTTGTCAGGCATTGTACAAGGAGGAGATGATTGTGGATTTTGGCACTTACTAATGGAGCAGTACTTCTTAGGATCCACAATCTGCCCACTGAAGAATTATCTTTTGGGAGGAGGAGGTGCATGCTTAGCTTATGAATTTATTTTGTATTTAAATATTGTGCAGCCATTGCTTCTCCTCAGCACTCTTTCTTCTAGATCTCTCTGTAGGAAATGCAAGGCAGGTAGGGGTGTGTATGGACATGTGGCACCTCATCACGACCCCATCATGAGTACAAGGTTATGACATCATTGCTTGCATGATTCCAGTTGGGAATTGGTTCCAGTTGGAAACATACAGAATAAATTCTTGCTAGAGAATGTGGAAGTAAAATAAAAAGGGAAGGAAAGAAAAAACTTGCACACAGTCTCTAGCGATAGTGCCTTTGCTTATAATCCAGGATGGCTCCATTGTGGAAAAATCTCATTCAAGAGGTCTGTAAAAGCCAGCAGGTATCTCACAGTTGCTATTGGCAGGCCATAAAATGTGTCAGTGAAGCTAAAGGTCTTCTAGCCTCAGATCAAAAGGTCTTCAGTAATACAGTGCCTACAAAGACCTTCCCAGCCAGCTGCAGGTCATCTTAGTCTGTTGGGCAGGTTTCTGCTTCAGTCAATTGTATGCTCTGAGGTTTGTATATTGCCTTTTTGCACTGGATCGATTCTCTGTCACAGTACTTACAAGTACTATTCATATTGCCATTTTGTGTGTGCAGAGTGCTGCTCAAAATGAGCCTGGGAGCTTATTTTAACTTCCAGGCTCAGGAGAGCAAACACTGCTGGTGCCAAAAATACCTTGTAGCCAAAACAAATGTTTCCAGAACAATTCTGATAGATATTCTGTTCTTGGGATAGCTAGAGTCAGAAACCATTCTGACTGAAAAAGGAAAAGTTATATTCCTTGTGTTTTCTTGTCTCTATGTTGAAACCTGTAGAACCTATTGATCTATAAAATAGCTTCTTCACCACAAATGCATATTCTATCCCAGCTGTGGCACTGAACATTTCAGGAGAAGTTAGCACATATGCTTTATGGTCTGCAGTTAATCTGTTGGAGTTACATACTGTGTGTGGGTAGCATTAACTTTATGGAGGATTGTAAATTCCATAGTTACAGTTCTAGCCTAATACACAGGAGTAGGTTGAGATTTGTGTATCACTTGTGTAGACTTTCAGCATAAATGGAATTATAGAGAAGTTACAGGACACCGCGTTCTTAAAATCATCTAGGACAAGTAATTTTTGCAGCACAAATTTTTAGTAACCTCAATATATTTTTTTTGTTTTGTGAAAGAAACTAGTATATTACAAAACTGTACAGAATCTGTTTTGGAGGGAGGGGCTGTTTGGGTTGGTTTTTTGTTTGGTTTGTTGTGGTTTTTTAATTCGCTGACTTTCATGTTTCCCTTAAAGAAACAAATGAAACACCAGCCACTCAAAGCACTTAATAATGGTATGAATGTTCTAATTTTGAAGTTGGAAGGGTTACACTTGATGCAGTGTGTGCCTAATTGCCTGCTAGTACTGGGTGCATAAACTGGTCTTTCAGTATTTGTGTTTGTTAGTTCCACTGATTGATTGCTTTGAATAGACATGTGCACAGCATTACGGGATCAGCACTCTTGTACTTCATGCTTAGACCTTAACCATGACACGGAGGACTTTCCAAATAGAGGCCTAAAATCACAAGAACACATAATGAATGTATTATGTTTGAGTTGTTTTTAGCAGGATTACTATACTTGCTTCTAAAAGGTTATCATTGTACAAAAAAGCAATAAATTTTGTAACTCTTCTTAGAACTAAGGTATTGATGCATATTTAAATGTATTTTATTTTCAAATGGCATGAATATTTCACAGTAATTATTTCTTTAAGAGAAGACTGTCAGCAGTTGCTTTCTATGGTGTTAAAACGCTTGAATTTTAATTTGGGGATCCTAGCCTGCATAAACTTATGTTGAAGCCACGTTAAACACTTTTTTCCATCTATGCTCAATGGTTATAGACATCAGAGAAAGTGATCTTAGCCAGAAGAACACCCTGTCCAAAGAATACCTGCCTTTGTTCAGTTTTTCCTCTTTCTGTTCCCAAAGGCAAAATAAATGAGAATTTTGGAAAATCAGGTATTCAAAAAATAATTTTGTTGTATAAGGAACATAACAAAAGTCATGCTCCTGGTGCAGACATATGAATTTTGAGTATTCACAGTTCGTATTCACAGTTACAGCTTTAGCAGAGGACCATGTTAACATTTTACAGCTGTTTTTATCACTTATCTCCTTTTTTGTTGTAGTGGTTCACCCAGGCGTCAGATCCAGCCTACTCCACATTCCTCCTATTCTGTCAGCCAGGCATTTTCAGTACAGATAGCACTGGACATCAGAGCTCTCACCTTTAGCCACCTGGAGGGGATGAACTCTTCTAAATCTAGACACTACATGAAATCACTGAATTGTCCTGTAGATCCTAGTGGGGTTTTGTGACCTAGTTTCCAGTAATTTCACCTCACCTAAGAATGGAATTAGTGACACACACTGGCAAAAGTGAAGTCCACAGCCTGTATTCTCGATGATCACACTGTAGAAAGTAGAAAGTCTCCTAATGGTCCTTCATTATTCCCTTTTAAAGCAGGCAGAACTTTTCTATTCAGCAATGAACTTCTAGTTCTTTAGAACACCCTCTGTTGCTCTAAGGATGCCTCAGTCTGATTGTCATTCCATCCCTGTTTCTACAGCCTGTGCTAAAGAAATTCCAGTGTACTCCTTGCTCAAATAGCAGGGAGCTGGGTTCCCCCCTTTTCTTGAAACATGCCAAAAAAATGATGGAGCAGAGTGGCTTGCTTCACTGTTGGACTAAAGTGTTAACTTTGTGCCAGTCTGGATCAAATCATACTCTAAAGATTTCCCAACTTTTTTGAGGTTAATTCCTAATAAATCTGTATGTGCCAGAATAGGTGTTTGTAAAAAAATGCAAAGATATACTGGTCACCTGAAGCTCTCTAACTCCTCACTCTTATTTCAGCATAACAACAAATTTGAATTTTGATCCAATGGTACAAAAGTTAAGGGTGTTTTAGTCTAACTACCTCTTACAAATCTTGTTCAAACTTAATTTGCCTTGACATCTTCTTGAGGGTGGGGCAGGCCACTTGTTTACCTGCTTTGTAACTTTGTAACTTCCTCTGCACAAGCTGGTTGAAAATCCAGTTAAAATGGTCTTTTGAGAGTTCCCTGGGCAGAAGGTCATGCCCTAAACATTTCTATTTTGCTGTTTACACCTAGCACAATGGCCCACAGGCTCTGAGTCCTGAAGCTGGATCTGAGACAGCTCTGAAATACATAAAATCAGCTTTGTGACTTGTGAGGAAAGCCCTGCTTGTTTTGCCAGAAGATGGAGCTCTCTGTGCTCAGTGTGACTGGAACCTGCCTTTTTTTTTTTTTTTTTTTCCCTCAGTATTTTAAAAGGTGTTTTTACAATAGTGTTTGTGCTTACAGAAGAGTCCCTTTCAGCTATGATGGTTTTCATTTTCCATAATGCCTATGAATTGTTTGAGAGAACTTAGTAAGGTGAAAAATCATTAATTCCTAAGTGCTAAAACATGATACAAGAAAAATCTTAGTTTAGATTTAATTTTCATTTAGGGGGAAAATGCACTAACAGTTTGCACAGGGTTCCTGATGGATGATGTTACATGATATTTCTGTAAATTTTGTTAAGCTCTGAATTATGTATAGATTCTTTTTCATACAGATATGGAGCCTTGTTGTTAAACTACGACTACTTTGGAAAAGAGGGTATAAGTAAAACATTTGGTCTCAGACAGTTACATGGAGCAGATATTTATATTCAAGAGAATACTTTGATAAATGTAAATGTGAAGGTAGTTTTTCTTAACAGAAAAATGTATTACTTCTTCATGAACTTATACCAACTCAGGAGATGGCCATTCATATGTAAAATTAACAAGTTAGAAATTAATAATTTTGTTTCTATTTGATAAACTTTGTTCATTTACAGCAACAGGTTCTCACTCTTTTACTGTGTCCAAAGGATGGAAAATGCTACAGCAGTATGATACAACCCATTGTTGACTGATGAAGGATGAAGCTGGTACAGGACTTTCTTAGTGGTATTTGAGGGTGAAATACATCCTTGGAAATGGATAGATTATTTTCATAATTTCACTTTGTCTCCTCTGATTAGAGTTAGTGATTTCTCTACTTTTAGCAGCCTTCTCCTATCTTTGACTCATTAATAGCAATGAGTCTTGCTTTTGCTAATGCAGCTATGTTTCTTCAATGTGCCTGTCTCCAATCTGAGGGGATGCCCAGTGGATATTACAAATGGGGAAAATGCTCTGATTGTATTACAGCTATGTGCTTTGGGTTGAGCTTGCAATCTCAAACCAGCATTGCTTTATTCTGTTCTCTATTCATCATCCAGGGATAATTGCTTTGTTCTAATTGATTTATGTTAAAAGTCCTGTGCTTCTCTAAATAACCAATTTTTTCATGTCCAGTTATTTGAGTTTTTTCTCCAGATTTTCTTATAACTCTCTACAATATGGAGAGAATCATGATTGCTAGGCTGTGCTCCCTTGTAATAGCTTTTGTAGTGCTCACACTAATCTCTAAAGCAACTGGATTCCTGAAGCATCCTAATTACCATCTCTGGAGGTGAAGTAGAGCTTGTTGTTATGTTATGCCGTGCTAACATTTGAGTGTGTTAACATGACACTCCAGTGGGTCCTTGGAAATATCCTTCTCTAATGTACAGCCGTACATTACATTCCAGCGCTGACTAGAAGTTACCTCACTCTGTATGCTCAGCCACTTCTGCTTCCACTGTTCACACTGCCCATGCTCTACCCTTCACACACTGCTTATATGTGTTCTTAAAGGGCTACCTAACCACACACACTGTTTTGGAGCTGTGATACTTGTGAACTGTGAAAAAGGGAACACAGCCACAATTAAGACTTGCCTTGCTTCTGCTGAGCTGCTCTGGGAGTTCAGAATGGTGTCTGGTCTAACTGGTCGGTCTGTCTGTCTTTTGCAATATGTTAAATAGTTGTGTACTGTGGTATTAAAATGTGGCTTAATCAGGGAATGGCTCAGAGGGATGGGTAGGACTTGTGGGGAGGGAGCTGCACATGGTTTTTATTGTGCATGTCTTTTTACCACTGCTAAGTTTGGTTACTAAGTAAGAGAACCTATGCAATCATGATATCTTTGGTGTAATATTTAACTCTGGGTGTTTTCCAACCAGCTTTTCAGATGCATGGCTCAAATTCTGTAGTTATTTTGCAGTGACCACAGCTGCATTATATAGCAGGTTAATACAGCCACAGAAGTATTTCTACTAAGAAGAAAGAAGTTGGCCTAAGTCCTTTATTTTTAAAACTGAGCTATATTGCTTCTTTCCCAAATCACTGATCTATCACAGAGTGGCAGTTTTACAGCCACATTTGTTATGAAATTTACTTGCTACCCTGTCTACAAATACTCAAAAACTGCTATACTGTGCAGCTGGGGACATACATTTTTAAAGAACCTAATCACATGCACAAGAGAAGTATCACAGATGTACAGTAGTGGATCCAAAAAACTACCACTTTCCATATTGTGGATATGAAAAGTCAGAGAAACAGTAATTAATCTGTGTCCTTCCCCTCACCACCCCAACAATCTGTATTCCTGTAGCATTAGTCAGATGGATCCATTACTGAGAAGTAATGGGGATACCTTATTGTGGATCAATCTGAAAGCTGAAAGGCACAAGCATTTAGAAAATCCTGGTGCTCCTGAGCTGGTACTAGAAAATTTTGCTTGTGATTTCCCATTGATTCTAGTTGCTAGTTTAGATTTGGGCTAGCATTTCAAGCACTGTCTGGCCTAAATTTGGTTTGAACAAGATTTAATCTGCAGTGTTTGTGGTCATGGGCAAGTTTCAGCAGACCTTTTTAGCACTGGCCTCGGAGTCCTAGAGGTGTTTCTTTTGGAGAAGGAGTGTCTGTTTAACACTGTAGTACTTGGGCATTTCACTTTTTTTGCATTGATCCCATCAAGGTGCCTCATCACTTTTTGCATCTGTCTTATCAGCACACAGAAGTTTGGTTTTTCCCTTTTCTGTGTAAAATGCAAAGAATTTGCTTTTTTTTAATTTAGTACCTCATCCTGGGAAGTGCATGTCACAAACCAACTCCACCTTCACCTTCACCACCTGCCGCATTCTGCACCCCTCCGATGAACTCACACGAGTCACGCCAAGGTAAGGGATTCTCATGATGGCAAAGCCTCCAGCTCTGTCAGAGTTTCTGCTCTAAGCAAATGCAAATTAATAGCATAAGCGTAGGAATTGACTGCACTGGTGAATTACAACACACCCACCAATTATTCCTTCCATTTTGAGTTACCTCAGCCTGAAATTGAGAGGCATGTGTGATGTTTTAAAAAGCCAAAGTTTCTTAAATTTTGTTTTCTCTAGTTAAGATACTGCAGTGTCAAACATAACTATATTGGCTTCTGATATCCAAACCTGACTACTCTTCATCTTAGATTAATTGTAGTCCTCATATGTGAATGCACAGGATATAATCTCTTAGCAAAAAAGATGAGAGGTTTTTCCAGGGTGGAAGTCTAAATCCTTCCTCTCAGCAGAAAAAGGGATGTGCAGGTAAGGAAATCCAGGAGCTATGTGAGGAATGGAGGAGGACATATGCCTTAATTGGAAACAGGGAGATGTGTACTTTGTTTCTTGCTTTAAATGTTGGAAATTAAATCATAGTTTCCAGACTGAAAGTAATGAGCTGGTGATGCAATAGCAATTGGCAGTGTAGACACTGCATGCCAACAGAAGGCAGTTCTGTGCCCTTATGGAAGGTGAAGATCTGAGTACCAGAGGGGGTGTGTGTGTCAATTTCATACCTAAAGAGGGAGCTTTCTTCCCTTAGAAAATCGGGATTTACAGAATGTTCTATTCTGTTTATAAGGACAATGTCTCATTGCTTTCTCTGCCCCTTCCAGCTCCTCTGTGGGAGTGTACCAATGTGTAGGTTCCCATGCAGAGGTGTTGTGTCTACATTTATTCAGACATGAGATAGGCACTGACTGCCTATGAAGGGCATGAAAAGTAAGGGTATTGAATATGAAAACCTGTCAAATGGAAAGAAAATATATGATGTTTAAATGTAACTTTTTTGCTTCCCTTTCTGAACTAGGTTAGTTTTTAGTGGCCTGGCTATTTTTTTCTTTACTCTTTTCTGTCTTTTCCCTCAGCACAATTACCAAAAAGATTCTCTTACATGGCTGCAGTTCTATTTTAATTTTCTTGTTATTGTTGAATTGCTGTCAGATGTGATCATAATAAACTCTTTGGGTACTAAATCTAACAAATCAGTCAGAAAAGTTAGCAAAATTTGGTGCATTTTCAGCTGCCTTAGTTAAATGGAAGTTCATCATTCGTTCAGGAGAACAAAGAGAGAAGAAAAAATGATGTTTTCAGCAGATGTTTAAGGAGCTCCTCCTTACCAACTATAAATGATTCTTCACAGGTCATGTGAGGAGGACGAGAAACTGCGTTATGTCTCGTTGTGATGAGAGGAGGTATAGGGCAGACACTGTGACCCAGCGTGGTCGGGGGTGAGCAGCACTGCCAGCAGCATCTGTGTTGGCAGGGTCATGTACAAGGAATGCTAGTGTGTGTGGCACCAGCTAACCCCAAGAGGTTTGGCATTTACCTACCTGGTTGCATTTTAACCTGTGCTACCCCAGGTGTTGCTCTAACCTGACTAAATTTCATCCAGCTAAATGAAATGCTCCTTTATTTGTTTCTTTTCTAATCTAACTCTTGAGACTGTCACTGGGCTGAGTTGCTGAGGCCACTTTGAGTCTGTTTCTGCAGTTGTGTCCAGGGTGCCCCATGGTGGTGGTCACCTTGATGGGAAATATATTTCCCAGTTAAAGCAGTGCCAAAATGATCAAATGGAAAAAAAGGCAACATCTGCAACTGCTTTCTTGCAGGGATGGCTTGTTTTTTTGATTGTGCTGCAGCGTATAACTGTGCTGAAAAACTCGTAGAAATACTAATCTACATGTCTATGCAACTGAAACCTGTATCTGGAAAGAGTGAAGGTGTTGGAGTTAATAAACCATTGGTGTGCTATAGTTTTCATCTTGTGATTAGGATATCTTGGAAGCCTGGTAATTTACACCATATGTCTGGATTTCTGAAATGTGTATGGTCATACCTTGTAGAAAGTCAGTTCATGCAGTAACTTCTTTCTCTTTTCTCTCCCTCATGCTTTTCAAGACTTCTGTGTTCTGTATTTAGCTGTATGAGAGATGCACCACAGTGGCTGCTACTGCTCTTTAGTTCCACTGGAATTAAAACTATGAAGGTCCAGCTTTAATCAGTGCTTAAGAGAAGAATTGTGAACTAACTTCTTTCCACTTAGCCTTGCCTTCAGAGTGTGTGTGCTGCTGCAGTGTGTGTGGCCTTCTCGGCTCTGCTGGGAGAGATCCTTCTCCCCTGCTGCTGCCTCAGCCCAGGCAGAAGGGACAGGACATCAGGATGTGCCTTAGCACATCTGCCACATGCACTGACAGCCCCAGCACACACGGGGGTGCAAGCAGACTGAGTCCAGAGCCACTTAGCAAGGCTGCATTTCTAATTACATCTGCTGGTTCTCTCAAATAAGTGTTCTACTACAGTATACCAGGAGGAATATATGGGATTCCTCTTGTTGAATTGCAGCTGCAGTTCAGTTTCCCCAATTTCACCTGCTTATGGTAGAGGTTGGTACAGTTCCAAATCAGTTAGAGATCATGCTGGTCAGATCCTACTTAGCCTTGGAAAGAAGACTTGAGATTTCATAGCATCAGGCTAATATTTTCTTAATTAAGAAGTGCCTTAAAGATACGCTGATTTTTAGGGGATAGAGTTTCCAGTGTTGCGTGAATTCACATCACCTCTTCATTGTAAAGCAAGGATCTAGATGATGTTCTAAGCTCATTGGAAGCTTCAGCTCAAAGCATTCCAGGGTTTTTAACCTGATATGCACAGTAGTGCTGGCTACACAGAGTTCATTAATATAAAGTGAGATGAGACTGATAATTCTAGTCAAGACACCATCTCAGCCCCTTTTGTCCATATGTGCAAAAGAGATGCAATTTAGTCATTGGCCAGAGTCTTCTCTTGGAAATCTGATCAGATTGTCTCAAAGGGCTCTTTGAGAGGCTTTTCTTGGTGCAGAGAATCCTTCTTAACTTAAAGTTGAACGTTATGGCTAAGCCAATCCAGCAGCATGGCTCTGCTGAAAAGGGAAGTTCCTTTTCTGAAAAAGTCCCTTTTCTGCTGAAAAGGGAAGTTCCCTTGTTCCTTCCCCTCCCAGCTATTTAGTTTTCCCATTGTCTGGCACTGGCTCTACTTTCTGTCTGACTCTTTGCTGAGTGTCTTCTTCCTTGCTGACCTGGCAAGGTGAAGGGAGTAGATTTCCTTCTTTGAACAGTGGTGAGCTCACATCAGTAAATCCTTTGTTAGCATCAAGTGTTGCATTGCTCAAGACCCTTTGAATACCATTAGAGGGGAGGGATGAATCCATGCTTAGAAAATACTACTGTGGAATTCTTTTTTTTTTTCTTTTTTTTTTTTTTAAATTTGTGTGCTTGTGGCAAAGACCATAATTTGTGCATGGTTAGCAAAAGTTGGATTTCTTTTTTTCCTGAAGGTGCATGTAGCTCTTGGGATTCTCTCAAACAGACATGAATTTGGAGTGTGATAGATATCCCACATGCCTTGTTTCTGGAGTAACTAAGTACACCATGCCTTAGTGAATGAGTGTTCAGAAGTGACACTAAAATGTAGATGTCTTGCTTATACCATTGGTCCAGTCTTCTGCATTTCCTTGTCTCTTAGGAGCAACTGGAGTTGTGACAGCCAGTTGATCAGGAAGAAAAAGTCA
This sequence comes from Parus major, assembly GCF_001522545.3. Classification (NCBI taxonomy): domain Eukaryota; kingdom Metazoa; phylum Chordata; class Aves; order Passeriformes; family Paridae; genus Parus; species Parus major. The sequence goes on along the minus strand of NC_031769.1, from coordinate 44,214,334 downwards.
AGGTGTTGGTCACAAACCTGTATATAGTTTATCAGGGAAATGTGGTGCTGGGTGTTGGCAGTGGCATTAATCCTGTGAAACTGGGCTCTGAAGTGTGCAGAATGGAGATGTGTTTTGTAAGACCTGGTAATTTTGAATTTGTAATCACATTTGTGGGGGGCTGGGAACTGTCAGTGTCCTGTGCGCTCTCCAAACGGATAAAAAGCCCTGCTCAGGGTTAAAAATCTTGCCTGTGGTAAATTTTAATTTTCTAGTGGAGAGAATAATTTGACTGCTCCTCTGCTTTCAGCCTTAATGCAGCACCTACTCCAGCTTGTGGCAGCATTAGCAATTTGAAAGGCACCCCGGTGGCTACTCCCTGCACCCCTCGGCGTCTGAGTTTGGCCGAATCCTTCACCAACCTCCGGGAATCCACGACGACAATGAGCACATCCCTGGGGCTGGTGTGGCTGCTGAAGGAAAGGGGCATCTCAGCAGCAGTGTACAATCCACAGAGCTGGGACAGAGCCAGCAGGAGCACCCTGCTGAACACATACTCCCCGAAAATGGCGATCATTCCTTCCACTCCACCAAATTCACCCATGCAGACACCTTCTTCTTCCCCTCCATCTTTTGAGTTCAAGTGCACCAGCCCACCTTATGACAACTTCTTGGCTTCAAAGCCTGCTAGTTCAATCTTGAAGGAGGTGAGGAATAAAAAGAACATCAGGAACAGTGAGAGCCAAACTGACGTGTCTGTTTCCAACCTTAATCTCGTGGACAAAGTCAGGAGGTTTGGTATTGCCAAAGTTGTGAGTTCAGGACAAATGTCAGCTCCTCCTTTAACTGATGACCAGGGACCTCTTCTCTGTGGGGCACAGGGACCAGTGAGGGCCCTTGTTCCTGGAGGCCTGGCACCTGACGGTCTCCCCTTGGGCTGCCCTGCCGTGACCAGTGCCATTGGGGGCATCCAGCTGAACACTGGCATCCGAAGGAATCGGAGCTTCCCCACCATGGTGGGTTCCAGCATGCAGATGAAAGGCCCAACGTCCCTCACTTCAGGGATCCTCATGGGAACCAAGCTCCCGAAGCAAACTAGCTTACGATGAAGGACTTTATTTTTACAGCTAGTCTTTTTAAATTAAGATACTCAGATTCTTTCTCCAATCTCCTTTTCCTTTCCCTACCACCCTTTCATTGCCTCTTGAGTTTGACAAATCAACTTCGTGCCTAATGGGAGAAATGTGTAAACTTTGTATAAAATGTGTAAATATGTACCAGATCTATTGTAACTAATTGGATTATTTTACTGTTCAATCAAGTGCAAAAGGCTCTATGTTATGATTGCTGTATTAAGGTTAACTTGCTAACCTTTTGAAAAGGTTTTTTTTTTTTTTAAGATGCACTGAAAAAAAAACAAAAGAGCAAAACCAACAAAAAATAACTTGACTAGAAAAAACGTGAATTCTGTAGCTAGCCTAACTTGAGTCAAAGGTGCATGGGAAGCTATTGAATGTGTTATGTGAGACCTCTCTTTACATCACTTGAAGCATGGGAGCATTTGTGCTTCATTAAATACTGAAAAAAGCACTCAGTTTAACATGTGGTAGTTTTAATTTTGCCTCTGTAGATGAGTTGAGCTGAGATATTGGAGTGCCTGGCTATTATGCCTGAATGGATGAAACTTTTTTTTTTTTTCCCCTGTTCTGTATTTGCCTCCTCCCCAAGATTATAAACTTGAACTAATACTGTGTTGAGGTCAGCAAGCCTACTGGGTACCTGGGATATTGACATATTCCTACCACCGCTGTTTCCTTTGGCACACTTACACTTTGTGCAACTTCTTGCTTTGTTGTTTTTTTTGTTTTGTTTTGTTCTTCAATGCTGCACTGGGTTGTGGAAGGGAAAATGCTTTACTATGTGTTGCTGCCACTGAAACATGCTTTGTCAGTGCGCCCAAAGAAAACAGTTTTCACAACTCGTGAGGCAAACATGGCAGTGACTTCCTAGAAGTCCACGTTGCGGAACAGATTGACAGATAAGAATGTTATAAAAGAACATGTAGCAAAACCAGTATTAGGAAAAGGTGAGTCCTTGAAACCTCAGCAGAGAACCACAGAAAACATTTAGTAACGGAATGGTACAGGCAGGAAAGAGCAGCTTGCAGCCCTCATGCTGATCTTTGTGTTTCATGCATGTCAGAGACCGTGGCCTTGTAAACAGGGTGACAATATTCTCCACCCATTTTCTGTTTTCTTTTTTCAGAGAAACCTTTTTCATCTAAAGTCAGGCCCTACCGTAGGTAAAAATAGGGGAAACGCTTTATTTTCGCAGTGTTTTTAAAATGAGGAAAATACCTGCCATACAAACATAAAACCCTCTGCTTTTTCAGAAAGGAAACATAAGACCTCACGCAACCTTTAGTTGCCAGGCAATTCTAATTATATAGCAATTTTTTCTCTGTTTCTTCCAACCTTCTGCTGGGTGCTTGTAGAAGGAATTGAAATACCTTGGAACTTGAACAGACTGGAGGGCGTTTCTAGAGTGGAGCTGAGACATAAATATTTTTTGGAAGAGGGGTTGGAGAAGAGTTAAGCAGGGAAGGTTTAGCATCCACTTTCTTTTCCTTGCACTTGTGGCATCTAAAATCAAGCTCCCCGTTTATTACCATTGTCACACTACATGTAATTGCCGTGAATTGCCATTTGTACCAGACTGTTACTAAATTATTAGCACTGATAATTTCTTGTATAAATGAAACTGTCTTTTAGTCTTTGTGATGAGAGATAGGTGGGTGGTTTGTTTTTTTCTGAATGAAGTAGTTATTGCGGTAGTGCTATGGACACTAAGGATATTTTTTGAGAAAGAAAAAAAAAAACAACACATCGGTCAGTTACAGCATGTGTTTGAAGACTTCTATTTATTCTATGAACTTACAATGTTTTAGTAAAATGCCATCAGCTCTGTTTGCTGTTGTATGTGTGCACTTATTACAAGTAAATTTAAGTATCTTTTTATTTGAATGTATCTTAAACCAGTAGATAGAATAACAGTTGATTCTGAAAAAAAGTCATGGACTTAATGGACCATTTTATATACCCACAGGAAGAAAGCAATACCATAAGAGAATTTAAAGTGTAGAAGTTAATCATGCAATCGGGAAGTATTATTTAGCCTTTAAATAAGCTGTAGGAGCTGTCCACCCACCAGAGAAAGCAATTGTAACACATCAGAATGACAAAATTTAATTTTTCTTCACTAATATCAATAAAATAACAGAAAAGTTGCATTGTTGTGTGTTATTCAACTTTTTCCTATTCTTTTAAGGTGATAAATCTTCCACCTTGATCCTTTGCTCTTCACTCCTAATTAAAGCAAAATAATAGGCCATCCTTTGTTTTTTTTAAATTCTTAGAACTGGTTGAAAAGTTTTCAGATTTTGTTTGCTGAAATCAGTGAAACTTGAGTCAGAAGAAAAAAGAGAAGCAGGTATGCTTTTTGATTTTTTAAATTGGAATTGAGAATGCAGAATTGTGTGTTGTATGGTTTCTGTATTTTGAGGAATTTCCACTCTCCTGCCTAATGCAGTGCAAAAACTTTAGTAACAAAATGTGAAAGTACAGAATAAGGAGGAAACATCCCGTGTTTTTCAACAGAGACAGGACTGAGGTCTGCTGTTAGTCAATATCTTTGTTACTGAGGGAGGGAACATTACAGTGATGAAACATCAGGTAATGAGGAGCTCAAAATACCTGCACATGTAGTGAAGGCAAAGTAATGGAAAAAGCTCCTTGGGGGAGGGAATAATCAGGCAGTAACCCATAGAAAGATTAGACAGATTCATTGAGAAAGATGTGTGTGTGTGTTTCTGTGTGAGGTGGAGAGGGAAATAATAACATTTATATCACATACTTGCTACAGAGAGAAAATGGAACAGCAGTAATGCCAAAATAAACTCATGGAGGGCTTGCACCAGTGTGACGCAGTGGCCTACGCCAGCTGCAAGAGGGGCTGGTGCCAGGGGCACAGCCAGGGACTGCCAATGAGTACAGACACTCATCCTTCCCCTCTGCACAGCTCTGGGGCTAAGGGGAGCTCATGGTCAGAAAGCTAATGGTTAATGGGAGGGATCCAGGGAGGACAAGCACTGTGCACACAGCCCTCCTTGCCTGGGAACAGGATGAGTTAAGAAAGTGACAGACTGGGGAAGGTGACAGCTGATTCTGAAATGTGCAAAAGAGTGTTGAAATTGTCCTCCACCTTTGTACTGTTCAAGTATCTCAGGAGCTTTGCTGGATGTATCTTTGTTTCTGGTAATTCTCCTCTGAAAGCTGGGTTGGAGGTGAGAGAAAGATGAGGTGCTGAGGATTGTGTCTAAGACTGGGCTGTAGATGGATCCTGGAACACAGGATATTCTTTGGAGAGCCAGGACTAGCTAAAAATGCCTTTTGAGACTCTTCCCCTCTTCCTTTTACATGTATCCTAAGCACTGGATGGCCCCACAACATACTGCTATTGTGCACAGAGGTTTAAGAGTTCCTCCATCTCCCTGAACACATTTACTGGCAGCTCTCTACATTGAACTGAAAAGTCCAGCAGTGCCAGTGAGATGTGTCCCGCCTTCCTTTGGTACAGACAGCACCTGCTGCCTGTGGCTTGTATTCACAGTAAAGAATTAGCCTCGTCCAGCTGTGCTACCACATCTCACTGGGTGCTGCTCAGACCTGCTTTAATTCACTTAACAAGCCAGTTGAACCACAGAATGGTAAGGAAAATAAAAGGCCTGAAAGTTACTGGTGCTAAGCTATGTCCTTGGCTCTAATGTAGGCAGTGGGCTTTTATGTGGGAACTGCATACACTTGAGAAGCTGGTAATGTTTGTATTTGAAAGATGACAGAGATTTCTGTCCTGCTAAAATAGGTTTCAAGCTGTGCAGAATCCAATTGCTGTTCAATTGACACAGGTACTTAGAAAAGATTAAAGCTTTAACAAGCACACAGCCAGTTTTTTCTTGCTTTAAGGGAATTTTAATGAACTTAGGGAATACAAAAATTGAACACACAGAGAAGCCTTTCTCTGCTCTGCTGGGACATTTAAACGTTCATCTTGTTTGACTTGCAAATACCTCTGCTCAGGCCGTGGAGAGGGGACTGCCTGGTCTGCTGTCAGGCTTGCTGGAATGTGCACAGCTGGGCTGCAGCTGGGAACATCTGGCTGGGGCATGTTGCCAGCCCACACACAGCAAGGATGGAGCAGCTGGGGATGCATCAAAGCCGGGGAGAGGAGAGCAGGATCCACACGTGATCTTGTATGAGATACCAGGGGAGGTGAGACTGTTCAGGGACAGGTGCACCGGTGCAGCTGAGGTTTCCCTCACATGCTGCCCCAGCTTCCAGGGAGTGTTTCCCCCTCACCAGGCATGGGTACTCCCTCTCTTGCCTGGGTTTCCCTTCATTCCCACAAGGAGCACTTGGTGTTTGCACCATTTTCACAGCTGTTGTATGCACAGCTCTGCAAAAGCAGAACCACAAGCTTCTCCCAAATAATTTATGTGGAGTTTGCAGCAAGCTGCTCCATTCATGGAGATTTGCCCAGCACCTCTTTTGAAATAAAGTTAATAAAGCTGGAACAGAATTAATTGAATCAAGCTCATAGAGAAAATAAACTGCAATTAAACACAAAAAGATATTGATTTGCTATTTTGACAGTGTAAATTTAGCACCTATGCACACGCTTTCATAAAGATAAATTTGGATCAAGCTAAATTAAATGTTGAGAGAGTTCTTCAAATCTCACCTCCCAGACAGCACCAGGAGGTTTTGTGAATGCACTGCTGTGTGTGTGCTGGAATCTGTGGGGCACTTCATAGCCCAAAAGCCTTTGCTGGATGCAAGGGGCTCCTACCCAGCTGCAGAGCCTCCATTCCTCAGGTGCTGTTCCCCTTGGGTTAAAACAGGGCAGCCTGAAGAGTGGCTTCACTAATGCCATGGGATAAGGGTTGCAGCTACCAGGGCTGTGTGACTTTCCCAGGTTTGCTGTCTCCCCCCTATAGCTCAGTTTAGCACCTCCAGGTCATCTGGGAGCTGAATGGTGTCTCAGCAGCCTTTCCCATCTCGGGGATTTCCTCTGTTCCCAGAGGAGCAGGTGATGGATATTTTTATGATAATGAGGATGATGTTGCTGAGCTGTCAATAGCCAGCTGCTAACAGCCAGCTCCCCCTTGCCTCAAGGAACAGCACTCTGTCCCAGAGTCACAGTCCTTCTTCATAACTACTGCAGAGACCTTCAGAAGAGAGGAATGGGAAAGAATCTCTTTGTCTCTCCATCCATCTGCCTATAGGAAATGAAACGAAGGAGAAAAAGAAAAGGTTTGGTTTTTTCCTGATGTCAACATTCTGCAGTAGTAAGGCTTGATTTGTAACATCACTCAAGCCCAGCCCCCCTGCAGTATTGTAATGTTACATCCTTCATCAATATAAGCCAGGAATGGAAAAATTTAAAAATATTGCTTGAATGTTCCTGACATTAATTTAGAAGAAAACAAAGCAGAAATTGAGTTTTCTCCCCAGTTACTTTTAAAGACACATCACTTTGGTGGTAAATGCATAAATATATGCATTTTTAGATTTATTTGTATTTGCCTCAGTTAAAAAAAATAGATTAATTGGTTTTAGTCCCTTGTTTCAATGTCTTGGAGAAAATGGGCACTTTGCACTATTTTGCTGTGATCAATAACCAAAACCGAGAAGAGAATTCAGGTGATTTAAGACTCATTATGCTTGGAAAGGAACCTAAAAAAGCCAGGCTAGGTGGCTTGGAAGCTGGTAGACTGGGAAGAGCTTGAGAGGAAGAAATGCAGAAAAGCATTTCCATGTTTTCAGGATGAGATCCACAAACAAAAAACCCACCCAAAAAAACCCATCCAAAACAAACAAAAAAACCCCAACAAACCCAACAATAAAAATACATTTGGTGTTCCTAGAGAAGAAAACTCCCCCCATACTGTTTGCTGAACTCTCACTGCAGATTCTGCAGTGCTGTTTGCTTTCCCAGTTGCTGCTGGGAGTAGCTCCTCAAAGGATTTTTGTGCTTGGCCCTTGGCACACCGATTTTGGTTTGTTTCCCAACTTTGTTTTTAGTAGAATTTTGGTTTAGTGCAAGTATTTTCTATGCACTGTTTTCTACACTTCGTTTGCCTATCAACTTGTGTAGAAATTACTGCCTCTTTCCTTTGGCAAGCATCTACTTTCCTGTGTGGGACAAATATTTTCTTTTTTGTATTAGTGCACACATTTGGGAGAAACTGTATTATGCAATGCAAAAAATCACCTCTTTTACAGTTTAGGGCATCCCTTAGATGTGAGAACCAGCTGCTGAAGGAGACCCAGGAGCTGCAGGGAGGTTGGTTACCTGTGATGGAGGAGGAGTGTGCAGGTAAAACTTTTTTTTGCAGCCTGCCCACCATGGGGGCAGCAGATGGGAATGACTGCAGCAACTGCAGGGTGCTGGTTTTGCACAAGCTGGGATCACTGCCCAGCTCTGAACTTGGGGCCCTCTGCCCTGCTCTGAGCCAGGTAAGAGCTGGGCAGAAACCTCCCTCCTTCTCTCCACATTGATGGGCAATAGCCAGCTCAATCTCTGTGATAGTTGGGAGCCACCTCTTTCCTGAAAGGATGCTGTGACTTGACTGCTCCAATCCCTCTCCCTCTCAGGATCACCTACTGCTCTGTTCAGGAACCTGTTCTCATCCCCTCCCAAATGAATGCTTGGCTCACCACACAGCACGGAATGCTCTGTTTATTCTGTGATTTGTAGTCATTAGCAGAACTTCACATTGAATTCACAACATAAAACAAATTAGCCAGGATGATGAAATATTTTGGTGTCATTCCTCTTTTTCACTGTTTTAGCACTGTTGGCTGTTCACTGCAAACATATGGGCTCAATGTATAACTCAGTCCTTTGCAAACAATGTGACCATGAAAATAGCTGGTCTTCTCTGGCAGTATTGTGCTGCTGTGTTTATATTTGGACAAGTTCCCTAGAGTTCAAAGCTATTGGGACTGACACAAGATCTCTCTGAAAAGTGGATAATCTGACTATTCAACCCATGGAATATATTTACAGTGCCAAATGAAAGCATTATGCTGCCTCTCTTTATAGTAAGACACCCAGCAACATGCAGTGACAGGACAAGGAGGGATAAGTGAAATCATTTTAATATAGGATCAATGTATGAGAAACCACAAAAGAAAGAAAACATTTTCTGGAAAATTCTGCATATGTATATATTGCATTGTATAGTCTTACAGATAAACTTATGCCAAATACATGATTTTAAATACTTTAAAACACTGATTTGAAGAGGACAACAAATTGATTTATCTCTTTCTGTACAGACATGGGAGTGTGATATTTTTTTTAGCTTGTTGCTATAGTTTGGTGCTCTTCAGGAAGAATACTCGTATTCTTCAGCATTGCGGCGTCCAAAATCCATCCAGCCCATGTAGTCTCTGTCATTTATCCTGTGAGTAGGATCAATGCTCTGTACCCTGTTTCCCATAACTGAGAATCTTCCAGTGGAACCTAAGGAAAAAGCATTTGGGAGAGCAGAGAGTTAAGAGGACACATTTTTCAGGTTCCCCCGTGTTCTGATCTGGCTCGTGCTCATTAGCAGATGTGTGCAAGAGTTGAGATGGACCTAATACAGGCCATGTAACACCACAGTCATTTCACTGGGGAAAACAATAGAAACCTTATAAGTAATGTCCTGGAAGCAGCTTGGATTTTTTCAGCACAAAATAAACAGATCATTTCCTAACTCCTGCTGCAGGAACATTCTGCTCCTGTCTGACAGGAAAGAATACAGTTAGATTTTTCCTTTTTCCTTCCTATTTTACTAGACAGAGAGAGAGAGAGAGTCCAAGCTATTTCTAACTATTCCTATAAAGTCCCATGTTTGCCTGCTCATATTGGGAAAGCTCCTCTACATGCAAAATAACCCTTGAGAGAAGGCTCAAGCCTGAGACACCACAGCCCTGTGCTGCTTAAAAAGACAAAAATGTAAGTACAGGAGCTCTTACTGTGCAAATTTGGTAACAAGCAGGGTAGAGTTATGAATCTTAGGTTTTGTGGAAAAGTGGGAATAGTCCTGGAATGGAGAGAGTTGTGTCTGGAATTCACAGCTGGAGATACCTATTGCTAGAATTATGTAGGGTTTTTTTACAATGTCAGGGATCTTTTCATTGCTTATCCAAAGCCTTCATAATTCTTTTCACAGCAGGGTCAGATGCTGATTTCTCATCTTGCCTTATCCTTTTGTATGCCTTGTTTAAGGCATCAAAGAGACACAAACCATTTGCAAGGAGAATTTATGCTTTAAAAATGGGCCACAATCCTGTTTTTACAGCATCACATGATGTAAGTAAAAAATACAGGGAAAGGTAAATTATTTCTCTCTGTACTCCCTGAAAACAGACAAAATTGATATATAACTGATATAATTGATTAGATGGAGTTAAGCTTTGAGTGAGGAAGGGACAGATTAAATACATTAGTATTCAGTGCAGACCGAGGAATACTTAAATTGATCATAAAGGAAAAGGATCCCAAATTAAATCCCATATATCCAAATCTATACAATTGCTTTACTTTCAGTTTCCTGTGTTTTGAAGAAACCTCTGTTGACTCTGTGCTTTTATATTTCAAGGTCTTCCTCGTGTAATGCTTTATAATGAACATGACCCAGTACTACAAAAATCAACTGCATTGCATTGTTAGTGGGTGCAGGGAGTTGAAGGTACACACACACATTAAAAAAGCCATGTTTAAGACATTTACCTATTACAAACCGACAAAAAAAATTAATTTTCCCTAGAATAGAATGTCTATCATTAAATGCTCAAACTCCATGAAGTTCACATTCATAATCCAAAAAGTGTAATTAAGGTAATGACAATGGCTCCTTAGCACAATAACCAGGCAGGGCTCAGGCAGCACAGAACCATCACTGATGTTGGTGCTTAGGAGACTTCTGAGCCTGCCGTGACCTGAGGGCTGTAAAGGCTCCCCTGGTGGCTCTCTGACCAGTCAAGGGCTCCTTAGAGGACATTAAATGTGCCTGTCACTGGCTTGAGAGCTACAGCATCTCTTCTACACGGTGCCAGATTCAAGCTGAAAGCCTGCAGATGAACATAATTGAAAGCCTGGGTCACAAATTTCCTAACAGCACCTTAATTACCTTTCCTCAGCCCACTAGAGATGTCATGTGGGAACTGCAGAATCAGTGTATGACAAACATATTCAAAATTGTAGCAGTTCAGCTACAGGGCTGCCATCAATCCCTAAGCCCTTGAGAGCACTTAGCTCTTGCACTGTTTTAACTAGAAGTACTTTACAAAACCAGCCTGTCTATTAATCAGGAGGGCAAGCACCACTACAGGTGACTGCTAACACTAACAAAAGCCCAGCTTCTCCTCCCCCCCAGATGGAATTTTCCAGTGATTATTATGGTTTAGACAGGTGACTAATACAGTAGTTGTGAGTGTTCTGCAGAGATTTCTGAAGTACTGCCCAGAGTCTTTACATTAAATGAGAATATAATGTTTTGACAGGAACACTGTATGTATGTTATAAAGAAGGTAAGTACTGTTTTTCCTGTGACTTTTCTCTCCTGTAATCAGCAACTACATCTAGAAACTAGAGTCCAACTAGCCTAGTCACATCACCAGAATCTCACAATTTGCTTCCAGAGTCTTTTAAGAGTAATTATATAAGTCAATAACACATATGCAGGAAATTGTCCCTCATTTTAATATTTACAGAAAAAGACATCTTAAATCCAAAGGGTTGGGTTTTTTTTTTGCTTTATCTGGTTAATCTATTTGGAAATATCAGCCACATATTTAAGAAAATATAATGGATACATAAACTGTAAGGAATTCAGTTTCCATGTGGGTGGGCAACAATGACTGTGCTGGGGAAAGGTAATGTGGATTCTGCTTTGCAGACTCCTGTAGTGACATTCTTGTTCAGTAACAGCCTTAAGTGTAGCACTGAATTGTGGAATTTCATATCTTTATTATCTTTTCATTAAATTGCATGAACAGCTAGAAGTTCTTTAATGGACATTGTGCAAATTGCTAACATGAGATGAAATCCTTCAGGCACTATTGACAGTGATTAGTTTTTCTGCTGTTTCTGATTTGGCTGTGTTCTGAGTACACAGAGGAGTGTGTATGGCTGCATATGTAATGCACAAAGCCAGATGTGGCATCTCTTAATTGCAGACCACCATCACAAATAAGCACAGGACTTTGCCTAGCACAGAGGTCAGCAGGGAAGCTGTCAAGAGGGGAGGGCTAAATGATCTACATTATGTGGAGAAAGTTCTTACTTACATAAGTGAACTTTATCCTAAGCACAGTCTGGGGCTGGGTGTGAATTTATTTCTCTATGTCTATATATCCAGGTAATCCTAATCCTAATTACTGGCTTCTCTTGAAACCCTCTTTCCTTCTTAGATGTCTTTTCTGTGTAGAACAAGGCAAAGGCTGGAGTGAAGCTCTCATGAGTAAACAAAATTTCTCTGGTGGCTCTCGTTGAGGTTGGCAGCCAAAAGGCCACAGCAATTAGGCTGCCCACGGTGTTACTCCATTGAGACACAGAGCAATAGAGAGATGAGACAGCTCAAAAGGGAAAATGTCTTCCTGGGGAAGTTGCAGTGGTCAGTGATTTTGAGCCATCATTTTTACTGATAGCATTGATGGCATGCTTTTCTGCCTATGTAAAATATATTCTGTAAGGTGTCAGCTGGGATAGCTTTACTCTTTCTCTTATGTAATACAATTGTTTCCTCAAGTGACTAATAAATCTCATTATAAGGATGCCCTGTAATCCCATTGCTCTACTGATTCTTCATGTCCTTATTACACAGTGCCATGGGGGTTTTAGGTAACTGCAAGGTTGTGCTCCCAGGCTGCCTCAGACCAATAATCTACCAGGAATCTATGTGTGTTGAAGCTTTTACTTCTCATTGCTTTTAATTATTGCACTAATAAATATGAATTCTGTGTTTTGAAAGCGTTCATGCTATTGCAATTTCCTCTGGGAACAAATATATGAAAAATCCAATACTCAGAATATTTCCCTGGTAGAGGGATTTCTGCCTGAGGTAAGACTAGCTTTGGTCTGCATTTATCCTCAGAAAAGTTTTCCTGCTCTTCTAGCTTTAATAGAGGGAGGGAGAGACTGAAAATACCACCAACATAAGAAGGCAATGAAAATAGTTCAAAATAAAAGCTGGACTATAACCCAAGAGGTGGGTGACATTTTCTCCAGTTATCTTTATATGACTCTCAGTCAGAGACTGCTACAAATAAATCCTTTTTTTGGGAGGGATTTTGGAGAGAGCATTTGGAATGCCGTCTCCTTCAGGGATAACCAAGCAAAATCTAAATCCTGTCTTCTCTAGGAATTCACGTTAGATGATGACAGGGTTATCTCATCTCCTAGGAACCCCTGCAGGAAATCCCAGTGGCACAGAAGCAGGCTGTAACCAGTACCTTTTCTGGCTTGCTGGAGATACTTGGCCAGCAAGGCGCCGATGCTGGCTCTTTGGTCGCCGCTCGCATCCAGCCGCGGCAGGGATTTCAGGGGCCCGGCAGATGATGGAGCGCGGGAGTGCCGCTGATGTTCTGTCAGGCTCTGCTCCAGCTCAGCAGGCAGAGGATTGCCATCGTGTGAGCCCCGAGTTTGCTGTCCAAAGGAGCTCAGCGAGAGCACAGCGAGGAGCACGCAGATGCATAGCCCGCTGTACATTGCTGGGGAGAAAAGGGACAGCGGGCTGTTACGTGACCAGATTTACTACACTTTGTGCAATCCCTAACCCCATCTTCCATTGGGGATGCTGGCTTTGGAGCAAACCAATGCTTGTGTTGGGTGTTTTTAACTGCAAGATCTGTCTTAAGTTGGAAAACACATATGTGAATAACTAAATATCCTTGCTAAAGAGGAAGGTACAGGTAATTAACTTAGTTTCTTCCAGCCTAGTATGTGCTGTATCTCCCTGATCTACCCAATTCTTACTTCTTTTCTTTCTTTGGAAGCTGTATTTCATAAAAACTTAAGGGACTTGAATACATCTCTGCGAAGAAACTCATGATTCAAACATTTCAGTATTTTGCTATTGCATTAAAACCCTGCTGTTATTACAGATAATCAGTTTTGACAAGTTCTATGAAGAGCCTTTATTCTACCAACTTTCACTGATTTGAACTTTAGCATTCAAGAGGTTTCATCTCATCATACACAAAAGGAAAAAAAACCCAAAAACTTGCCCCAGTGAAAGGAAAAAAAATCTAATACTCCTGCTGCCCCAAAGCATTTGATCTAATAGCTGGAGTGGTAAAAGCTGTATAGTTAAAAGCTGTAAGAAATAAAGTGCAACTAATAATCTTCTTCATATTAAACAGAGAATTTAGATTTCTACTGCTTTCTTAAATGGGTACTAAACAAAACAATGTTGGTTTACCAAATCGTTTTATCACATAAGCTGAAATTATATTTTTTTCCTGGAAACAGTGAAATTACTCTCAATTCTTAGAGGAAACAAACTACCTAATATTTCATGCTCTGGGAGTAATTTTAATTTATATATACACATGGATTATCTCAGCTATGTGAGATTTTTTGAGCTGCTTCAGTTCTTTAACAGTACACTTAACACAACCTTTAAATTTTAAAGGGGATAAAATTCAGTTTATTTGCTCAACACATACACTAGATCGAAATAATTCACAGTAAATAAGACATGGGGGTTTTAAAATATTCTCAGGAGATGAGTGAAGAAAGTTGAAATGTCACTCCAGCGTGGTTATTAGTGATGTACCCATCTAGGTCTGGGTACTCAGAAACCGAAGGTACATTGCACCCTTTCAGCTGTCCCGAGTCCTGTATTTTTTACACACATCCATATAAATAAATATACACACATCTAAGCATTCATGTCCTTGCTACGGTCTCCAAAGCCCACATCTCCCCACTGCTGGCCGGTTCCCTTCCCAACCTCCCAGCGGTGGGAAGCCCTGCTCGCCGCGCCCCGCACCCTGCGCTGGGGTCGGCGCTCATCGGGAGGGAGCGGCTGGAATTCTTCCTCCCCGCCGGGAAGCGTTTCCTCCGGCACAGAGCACAGCTCTCGGAGCTGCCGCACAGGTAAGCGCCAGGCATCCCCATCCCCTTTGCCTCCCCACCCTCAGCAGTGGTGCCGTCAGAAGAGGCGCTCCCTACCTTTCCGCTGCGCTTTTCCACGGTCCCGCTCGAGCTGGGAGCAGTGAGTCCTTGGGTGTGTGCCCAAGCAGGGAAGTCGGGGGAGACTCAGCTTCGGCCCCTTAAATAGCGGCGGGCACCGCTGCGGTGTTTACACATCTCTGACGCAGCCGGGGCCCCCGCCCGCTCAGCCCCGCGCTGCCGCCTCCCCCGCCCGGGGACCGGCACCGGGGCTGTGTGCGCTCCACGGGGGGAGCGGGGCTCCTTCCCTCCCCATCGCCGGCCGGCGCCGCGGAGCCGCTGGGTGCGGAGGAGTGCGGGCTCCGCGGGGCTCCCCTGCCGCACGGGCCGGCCCCCGACGGCCGCTCCCGGCTCCATCCGGAGGGAAGCGCTCGCCTGGGCACGAAGGAGCTGGAAACCCCGGCTGGCCTGCAGCTGGGCAAGTAAAATGCTCCTGACCGGGGGTATGCCCGCACCTCCCGCCCGGCCAGAGGCTCCAGCTGGAGCCCTCAGAGCTGGCAGCTCCGGCCGTCGGGAGCCGCCCGCAGGCGGGAGGGCTCGCCCTGGCCGCGCTTTTACCGGCGGTGGCAGGCGCGGGGTCTGCGGCTCTGGGTTCCGTTCTCCTGTGACCTGGGCCCGGAGGCACAAATTCCTCCATCCTCCCTTTCCTCTCCTAGGCTCTTCCAAACACCTGCTCGGGAAGACGGGACACTAATTTTGTTTAAAAAGAAAAGAAAAATAGAAAGCCATGGACGATCCCCGCAGAAAGCCGTGGATGGAGATGCTTTTGGCGTGTTTTTCCGTCCCTGAGAGCAGAAGTACCAGAGTCTCCCCCGGCCGCGGCAGGGACCGCTGTCCCTTCCCGCGCCCTCGGCCGGGCCGCCGCTGCCCTGAGGCGATGCTCGCCAGGTGTCCGCAGCAGCCCTGGACACTCTCCCTCCCTGCCTCCTCCTGCTTCTCGGGGGATGGAGGAAGCGCCCTCCAGCTCGGGCTGCCCGGGCTGGCCCGCCGAGGCAGCGGAGGGACGGGCAGGGCCCGCTGGGGCAGCCGTGGTACCACCCAAACTCTGCACAGCTCATCCCCCGGGAGCAGCCGCTCCTCGGACCCAGCGCTGGGCTCAGGCGGCGTGGTGCCGAATCTGTGCCTTAAAGTTTACAGTTTGGAGGGAAGCGAGTTTCTTTTCCCTGTCCGGGAAGGGAGCGGGGCAGCCCCGAGGCTCGGCTGGGAGCCGCCTGTGCTGTGCGGACCGTGCGGGGGGGTTCGGAGCGCCGGCCCGGCCGTGCCTAAGCCACAGCTGAGAGGGCTCCGACCCACCTAGGCAGGACATAGGGGTGGTATGGGCACTTAACCCCTTAACCCAGGGCTCCTGGGCGGGAAATGCGCTGCTCCCATCCTTCCTGCAGCGCATGGCCTCACATCGCCCTTCCCGCCGCGGCCCGCAGAGGGCGCCGCGGCCCCGGGGAGATCCAGCGGCGCCAGGGACGGAGATCCACGGAAAAGGCACCGAATCCCGCGGCGGGACGTGGGAAAAGACACCCTGCCGCCACCTCCTCAGCGCCGGCAGCCCTGGCTGCCCATGGGCAGCGGTGCCCGAGCTGAGGAGCAGGAGTTGATGGAGCGGGACGGGCGGCAGAGGGATGGAGCGGCTCCCGGGTCCCCTGGCGGTGGGAGGCTCGGAGGTGGCGGGGATGGAGCGGGAGCAGTTCTCTCACCGCCTCCCAGCTGCTGACAGGGTGTTGCCGAGCGGGATAAGGCACCTGAGCTGCCGGCTGCCTTTCATCTCCCACATCGGCGCTGGCATCGGGCAGAGTCGCCATCCCGAAGTGTTTAAAAAAAAGCGAAATGAAAACCTCTTTTGAAAAGGGAAAAGTTAGTCGAAGCAGGTTGCCAGGGAAAGGAACAGCCCTGAAATTATTCCAGCAGTACCTGTCCAATGGCTCTGTCTGTCTCTGGGAAAAAAAAAAAAAAAAAAGCCGGTAATATTCCAGATAATTCAATTTCACTACTTTGGCTCAGTGAGAAAAATGCTCACTGCTATTAGACAATTGAATAGTCGACTCTGAATTGAACTGTAGGTGTCTGGGAAGAGTATCACAGGCTTTCTGGGAAGGTATAATAACAATTCTGGTAGAGTCACATCAAGCCCTTGTGAAACCCACTGTAGATAATGAGTTCCCAAGGGACCAGCTCAAAGCTTAACAGAAGAGAAAGAGAGCGCTTGCTAATATATGCTCATGCATAATTCATATCAGACAGATATAAATGCAGGCATTTAAGTCTGACATATTAGCCTGGTTGAACAAATACACACTACATTTACATTGAGCTGATTTGGAGTATCAGTTCACTTATAAATACATCCAGGATTGGGCAAATGGAGTGAGAGAGAGTGTGTATGTGTGTGCATATGTGTGACAACCTGTGCTGGTTTACAACCAAACTCCCTAACTGTGCTCATGAACAGACAGAAGGGCAATACCATATGAATGTAATAAGGAAAACAGGATGTAATAAGGAAAACAGGAATGATGTCAAGTTGTTGAAGTTAGCAGTGCTGCACAATCTATAGCCTGGGTAATTGACTTTTGAATACTGGATTTTCCTGATTGAGTTCCTCAATACCTGTATGTACAGTCTTTGGTGATTATTTTCTGACTTACTCATTTTTTCTTCAGTGACAGTTTGAAGTTGTAGGAAAGTTTCAGTCCTCGGTAAATATATGTTAATTAATGGCGTTTTAGAATTGTTTTGAGCAGAGATAGAAGACCAGAAAGCCTGCTTGGCATGAGCAAATATGACAGCAGGACTCTGAGGTGAGTTGCCTGCGGAAACTCAGACTGTATAGTACTTTATTTATTGATGTGGCACAAAAGGAAAGAATTGGGATTTAGTTTGCAGTGAGCTCTAGGTTCCAGGTGCAGTGTTTTTGTCAGGTGCTGGGCCCAGGTGTGTGCCATGGATTGTAGAGTGTCAACCACAGCAGGGCCTTGTGTCAGCATCACAGCTGGGGTGACACAGAGGCTGCCCTAACACAAGTCTTGAGCCTCAGATCTCCAGGAAGGAAAGTGCTTTGACTGCACCAAAGCTTGAGTGATATTGCAAGAATCCAACTGTATATGCAAAACAAATTTAAACCTGAAGGGAACCCTGCAATGCAGTAAATGCTAATATAGATACCTCCCTGAGGAGGAAGCTGAAAGATGCCATAGTTTAGATACTGCAGGCTTTTAAAAATTTGTTTTCTGGCAAGAGTGTGTTTAAAAGATTTGAGTTTCTCTAACCTTTCCCCCTGACAATCAAGACACCTCTCTATCCTGAATTGCTTTCTCTATTTATCTGCCAAAGGTTTTCTCCTGTTTAGCTGAGGTGGCAAAAGAGTGTGTATGGTTAAGCCTACATTTTGTGCTATGCCAGCACAAAGCTGTGAGTTTTGAAGCAGGAAGGCAGGATGAGAACAGAGGGACGGAGAGATTTCCTTATGTCTGTCCTGCCATGAAAATGGCTGGCACCAATAGTTAGAGCACAAGCCATGGTGCTCACGTCCCTGTCCCTCTGCTGAGAGCTGGAGCAGAGCCTGCAGGTGAAGTGTCAGTGGCAGCAAGCTTGGAGACACAGCCTTGGAGATATCCTGTGGGACCAGGTGGCTTCATGTCCAGGTGCATGACTAGAAATACATTCTTTTGTTCCTAAGTATTACATTTTTTTCTGATTATCACTATGCGTTTTTACTCCCATCTGGACCCTGACACTAGTAGGTAACATTCTGTGTTATGTTCAGTCAAATTGATGTTTTTGTTTTTTTGTTGTTTGTTTTTTCTTAATGTGAAGACGATGGAGTGTCCCTCTGGAGGATTAAAATGAGTAGGAATAATTGGCAGAGGATAGCAAGGAAGGGAACAGTATGGTTTTCTGGAATTAACAGACAAAAATTAGTGAACAGATTATTAGGACCAAATTCATGAATTGCAGATGTAAAATAGAGAATATATTGTAAGACAGCATGTCATTCTGCTATTTCTGTGGGTATTGATTCAGAGGTTAAATTTTTGGTATTTTGTTTTTCCAAATATTTTTAATTTTAATTCAGTAATTTCTGTGTAAATGCTTTAATGGCAGTCTCTTTTCTCCCACTTGGGAGGAACGTGAATTCTGCTTAGAGCCAACACAAAAACCAAGTGAGAAATTTTGGTTTTGGGCAAGTGACCAGCAGTAAGGGATCTGGGTCCTCTGCCTGAAGAGTTCTGACCTCCTTTCACAGAGCAGTACCTCAGACTAATATATTAGTCCCTGACTAATATACCTAAAGAAAGGTACCATAGAAGCAGATCAGCAGAGCTGGTGCTGAGGATGTTTGAGAACTCACAGACTGCTCTGCAATGTCAACAGAGCACCAAGTGAGAATAATCATAGTAAAATAAACTGGCTTGGGTTGGAAGGGAGCTTGAAGATCATCTTGTTCCAACTCCCCTGCCATGGGCAAGGACACCTCCCACTAGACAAGGTTCTCACCTGTGCCAGTGCCTCACCAGCCTGACAGAAAACAAGTCTTGTTTCAAAAGCGTACCCCTGCTGTGAACTATGTGCACTAATGTAAATTCATGGATTGTAGTTATAATTACCCACTATCCTGCAGTTGTGTAAAGAAGGAAAATAAGAGGAAGGATCCCTTTTCCAAGGAGAAGGGCTGGATTTTTTAGAAAATCAGATTTTGACCCATGTCCCACGATAATCAGGCAGCTTGGTATGCAAGCTCCTTATAGATCAATTGGAAAACTTGTGTGAGGTTTTCAAATTTTGTTCCCTGTTGTTTCCAGAAGGCATGGCAAAGTGGAACAGAAAAAACCCCAGCCACTTTCTGTGAGACCACCCAATCCCAAATCACTTGCTTTTTTTATATCTTTTTCATGTGTTTGTTTGTTTTCCTCTCTGAAAGACCAA
This sequence comes from Parus major, assembly GCF_001522545.3. Lineage (NCBI taxonomy): Eukaryota > Metazoa > Chordata > Aves > Passeriformes > Paridae > Parus > Parus major. The sequence goes on along the minus strand of NC_031769.1, from coordinate 44,195,152 downwards.
CCTGATTTTCTGTGGGAACTTGCAGTTTGTATCTTCCAAATGGACTGCAGCACAGGGGCTTTTGTGCAAGCTGAAAATGGAAATCAATGTGCTAGATAAAAGTAACAGATACGCGAAGTGCCTGCTGCTGGCAAATTCTCTGTGCTTTCAGCAGCACTCTAAGAGTTATGTTGGAGCTTCTCTTGCTTGTTGTTACCTCAGATATATGTCATGCATCCCAGGAGAGTCCTTGGCCTTCTTCAGAGAAGTTTCTAACAGACCTTGAGTCCTCTGCTATTCAGAATTGAAGTACCTGCTTCATCAGATATTTTTTTTTTGAGCAAGGAGCTGTGATAATGCTATATACTGTGAAACTAAAATACATATTCACAGATACTGGAATCTGGTGGCATTGTTTATGGTTTAGACAATTACACTTTATTCCATAATTAATCTTTCCTTTTATAATTATGTAGGAGAAGCCAGTCCAGCACACTTCAATATATGTATTAATTAATTTATTATAAAAATAGACTACTACAGAAAGGAAATTCATTGTACCTTTCAAAATACTTTGTGCTTTTCATATGTGCTCTCCACCTCTCTGCCTGGACCTGGACAAAATTGTCTTTTCCACCACGTGGAATTAACAGAATGCTGTAGGAAACACTGTTTGTTCAACACTACTCTCTTTGGAAAGGTGAATATTTCACTAATCAAGTTTGTCAAGCAATTTAAAACCTAAAAAAGGAAGTTATATAAATAGCAAGTACAACATTTTAGCATTTTGTCTTCTAAACATTTGCATGTTTTCATCTATGCTAAAACTAGAATCAGGATGTAAGAATAGCAAAGTAATTTGACACTTGACAGACCTGACAGCCAATAAGGGCTTTTTTAGTGTCCTTCAGAAGAAACAGTGTTTTTGTTTGATATGTAAGTAGATAGGACAGCTAAAGTCTTGTTATTTCACTTCTGCTGTTAAATTATTCTTCATAATATGGAAGCAAATTGAATTAACCTGGATGCAAAATATGAATTGTTATTCTGACAATTCCTATTTAAATAGAAATGCCAGAAACATCCATGGAAGGTGTAAGTGCCACACAGTTGTTTTGATTTGTTAGAATGGAATTAAAAAATAACAGTGTTCTTTGGATACCAACTCTGATTGCCTTGCAGTGAGCTGAAGAAAGGAACTTGATACAAAACACTTAGAAGACACTTAGAAGTCCTAGAAATTGCCCACTGGATGAAGCCAAAATTCCCCACTTTTGACAAGGCTGCTCTAACACTGATTGCCCAGCAATATCTCTTGGATGTAGTGAGGGAGGGTTATGTGTTGTGTGCCATGTCCAGCGCTTTCTCATTTGTGCCCTGGTATTACCATGTTCAGAAACACCTTACCTCTGTGACCACCATATAATGATATGCCATAACCTCCAGGAGGTCAAATTGTTTCAAACTGTCCAACACATTCAAACTCTGGGGAAAAGGAAACAGTTAACTCAGAGCTCTTTAAAAGTCTCCCTACTGCCCCTTAGTGAGTGAGCCTTCCCTTAAAAAAAAAAGAGACAAAACTCTTCTAAACTGAGATTTTATTTTCTGAATTATTAGGTATAAATGTATTCTGAAAGCACTGGGGACTAAGAACACATACTGATGTATATCTTGATCTTAAAGGTATTTTTCAACCTTAATAATTCTATGAATCCACAACAGACAAGAATCATCACCCAGACAGAACAACTAAAGCTAAGGGGAGTGATTCTTTGGAAGCAGACAAGCCTTGATACACACTGCTTGCTGTTAGGAGCAGCCTGCTGGAGCTGAGCTGAGCTAGGGGAGTCAGGGACCTGCTCCAATTTGTGTTTGAGAGGAGCAGACTGGGTGTCCCCTAGTGTAGCCATCACACCTTTGTCCTGATCTGATTAATGCTGGTGGTTGACTGCATGGTGACATACATTCCATATTTTTGGGGATTCAGTGACATGACCTAGCTGCTCACATGATTGCTGGGGTTCTGTGTGAGGACACAGTTCTTTGGGAGATAATGCCAGTGGGAGGACAGCAATGCAGGTGCTTTATAGCCATCAGCCTCATAAAGGCAGTACATATTGTCCTCTTGCTCTGGCAGTACAGTCCAGCATCCACTGTTTGGATGCAGGTAGGCTCTGTTACGTGGTTGTTGGCTACGTGGTCAGGATGGCCCATGCTGAAGTGTTCATCCATGCCAGCGTCCTGCTGGATCTGATGGTACTCTAGTGGAACATGCCACTGACTGGCATTGTTGGGCTGGCAATGTGTGACATCCTCATGAAAGAGTTCAGGTCATGAACAACGTGCTCAGATCCTTATTTCCAGGAAAATTGTGTCAAATCTCTTCAGGCTTGAGGGGAAAAGATTTCAAGTGTGTTACCAGTCTATCAGAAAACAGTCTATCATCTCCAGCCATAAATAATACAATGATAAACTGTTTGGTCAAAACATTTTGAAGTGGAATTGGTCACCAGATCATAGGACACTATTGAATATAAAGCCCACACTTCACAATGTATACGTATATGAAATGTATATGCATATGAATGTATAATGCTTCAGATATATTTTAACATAACAGAGAGATAAGCTCAGGTTGGTTTGTTGGTTTTGCCTAAAAAAACTCTTTACTTTTATGAGTTTGAGTCACTACCCTAAATTGTTTCAAAGACAATTCTTTAATCTTTAAAAAATGCTATTATTATAATTACTACAACTGCACAATAAAATGGAAATGTAGATCTTAATCTATTTATTTTTTTGTATTTGTAAGCAGGAATAATTCATGAATACTTATTTATCTGGTGAATTTTTATTCACCAGTTTATATTTTCATTGCTAACTAAAACAAAGAGCTAAGAACTTTCTGTAAGACTAACAAAAATTAAATTGATCATTTTTTATGACAATTATGTTCTTGCCGGAAAGACAAAATTTGGATTTTTTTTTTTTGGTACAAATTAATTATTTATTATTTACCTTGATTTTCATTATTTTTATACTGCTTTCCTTGACTGTGATATTCAACAGTGAACAGTGTTTCTGTGCAAGCTCCCAAGCATGGCTCAGACATAGTACAGCTCTTCAGTGATGCTACAGTTCAGGTGAGTGTACTTTTCTTTTCTCTGTGAAATATGTCCACAAGAGATTTCCACCAAGAGAGTAAAAAGAGACTAGCAAAAATCTATGTGCTGTTCCTTGATGGAGTTGATGACCAGAGCAGCATGACAGATGTCTTGTCAGGATAGTAGCAACCACAGATCTTTCCAGACTGTGCTGTGGAGCATGGAGTAGCCAGGTTTCATGCTACATTCTTTTTTTTTTTTTTATATTTCTAATATAATTTGTGGATAAGATTTGATCAGATTTTGATTAAGGGTCAAATCCTGCTCCTTTAGAACACTGGCAAAAGCCAATTGCTCATTAAGGCTAAGTTTTATATATGTGTGTGTGGGTGGGTGTGAGTGTGTGAGGTCAGAAAGGTGAAAATGGAGGTTCTCTTGGCACAATTTTTTCTTTCCAGTCCATGTAAGCATTCTTGTCACTGATTCTTTCCTCATCCTTTTCTTTTTTCATCTTAAGCTGAACACTGTTATGTTTGTTTTTTCCATGCCAGAATTGATTTTAACTTTCACAGAGAGTAAAAGATATTTCATATTAAAATGCACTGGGAAGGGCTATAGAATTGAGAGCTTTGCAAGAGCTTTTATTGCTATTTCACAGAATTGTTAGGGTTGGAAGGGGCCTCTGCAGATATCTGGTCCAACCCCCTGTCAAGGCACGGTCACCTCAAGCAGGTGACACAGGAACACATCCAGGAGGGTTTTGAGTGTCTCCAGAGAGTGAGATCCCATGCCCTCCCTGGACAGCCTGTTCAGTGCTGTGCCTCCCCCAATGTAAAGAAGTTTTTCCTCACGCTGAGGTGGAACTTCCTGTGGTTTAGTTCATGTCTACTGTTCCTTGTCCTGTTGTGGGGCACCACTGAAAAAAGTCAGACACCATCTTCTTGGCACTTACCTTTAAGATATTTAAATACATGAATGAGATCTCTTCTCAGTCTGCTCTTCTCCAGACTGAACAGGCCCAGCCCCTGCAGTCTCTCATCATAAGAGGTGCTTCAGCCCCCTAATTATCCTTGTGGACATCCACTGGACCCTCTCCAGTAGCTCCTTGTCTTTCTTATACTGAGGAGCTCAGAACTGACACTACTCCAGATGAGGCCTCACTAAGGCCAAGTAGAGAGCCTTTAGCTCTGTCTGGCAGTTAATATTTTATTCAAAACAAAATGGAAAGAAAAATCCTCAACTGGACTTTATTGCTGATAATAGTTTGTCTTGTTGAGGCCTGCTGCAATGTGTCTAGAGTAAGTTGTTATAAAGAATGCCCTGGTGAAGCAGGGCCCCACAAGCCATTTGTTGCAGTGATGTAGACATGTTGAAGCTTTGACATTGATGGTTAAGTGCAGATGGATTGGAGGCTTCTGAATCTTCATTCTTGAAAATTTCTGCCTGATTTGCTTTATCAAATTGTAAAAAAATTACAGATAGATCTAACATAAATCACTACCTTTGTTGGCATTCTTAAATGTGGAGGTGTTTTAAATGCTGACAAGGTTTCAGCATGCTTTATGAGAAGCTGCACACAAACCTTGAGTGTGAATAGCAGGTATTCCAAAAGTGAGTAAGATTTTTGCAATGTGGTTACATTGTCTCTGACAAGTGGTTTACACAGTGGAATGATAGTTTTAGTGTTGAGAATAGTGTTGGCTCTTCATTATGCCTCAGCCAGAAAACCAGAACACCAGTAAAAGTGGAGGACATTATTAACCTTGTTGTGTACATATGTTAGAGATAATACTGCAGTTCATCAGTGTTTGCAATTGTAAAAGTTTTGCTGGGCTTTTAGCTGTATCTGTTCTTCCCTGTCCCTGGGGACACTTACTGTTAGGATGGATTTAGGGTGTTTTCTTCCAAGTGTAATATTGTTCAGGGAAACAAACATTCAATATTCATGAGACAGACCCATAGATTAAAGAAACTGAAAAACAGCCTCCTAACAATAAAAACTCCTTGGGAAGACAGATACAGTATGCATAGCATCATGCATTATACATTTTGTCCAATATACTGCTGAGTAAAGGGGCAGAGAATCGATGGGTGTTTTGGTTATGCCCTTTTAGGGTCAAACAGAATCATATGTCCTAGCCAACTGCTTGTCTGTAAGACCTCACACTGCAAGGCATATCCACTCTTATGCACTTCTCATATGGCCACTGAAAGCTGTAACTCTTGCAGGAGTCCCTGAAAATATTTGAGCACCTCTAAATATTGTTGTGAGCCTCAGGAGAGAATCTCTGAATTGTCCATGCTCACAGTGGCTCTGGTGCATTTTCACACACCCCTTTGCTGGAGAGCTCTTATTTTCCCCTTTGCTTTTCTAAAATCAAATATAATGTTTTGTTTTTTTAAAATATTTTTCATAGCTCTTTGACTTGCTTCTTAACTTCATTAAAACCAGGCTAATTAGAGGGAAAACATCACGTACAGTGATAAAATTACCTAACACAGTGAAATGAACTAAGCGGAGAGAAATGGAAGGAAGACCTTTATAGATGAGTTTGGCATTTCTTGCTAGCCCAAGGATGATGAAGCTCATCTTTTTCTCCCCGAAAAGTAATGAATTTTCTTCTTTTGATCTTGCATAGTTACTTTCTGTCAATCAGGAGTAATCTGCTTTGTCCCTGGTACAGACTGCTGAACATAATGTACTCTATATCCTTAGCTTAATATGTCTGGAATTACTTGTTAGTCAAAGCTTCAGAAGAATGGGTATCACTGCCACATCCAGGCTGTACACAACTTCTGCACGTATAAATTTGCACAAAATGGCTCAATTTGCCATTTGAATTTCCACCTCCAATTCTGCTACAAAATGTCATCTTGGCTTCTTGCCTTTGAGATGAAGTCCATAGATAGGAGCTGGGTAAGGACTGTAGATGCCAAGCTACAGAAGTCAATGTCTGCCACTTCTGAGAAGTAAAAAAATTTAAAAGGCACCCTTTTCCTTTTGCATTATGTTGTTCATATGTTCAAAAGAATACAATGCTGACTTTGCATGACTCTCTACTCTTTCTGGTTGCTGCAGACTGCTTTCTTTGCAATCTCCAAATGGAAGATAACCATCTCACTGAGAATTTTAGGTTCTTCTCTAGAAATCGTATGTCCTGTTTTATCAAGCAATATTCTGAGGCATCATTTTGAGTTACCCAAGTCAGTAGTTACTGGATCAAACATTCTGTACTAGGCTGGAGTCAACAGATGATACCAGGGTAAGTTTAAAGTTCAGCTAAAACAAAAATGGTTGCTCTCCCTTCTGCACAGGAATTTAGAATTTGTGATTTGCATGGATTAGATAGCAAAATTTTTCTTTTGTCTGTAACAGGATATGAATGATTGGACATGATAAATAATGAAATCTCTTGTAATTGTATCTACATGAATATTTCATATTCTTAGAGTTGTGAATTTATGCCATGTCTGAGAATGCTCTGACAAAATTGTTTGCATTTTCACTGTCCCCCTCGTGCTGATGACACAAGTCCTTGGCTGCTGGAGATCGCTCCATTTTTCACAAGTTCAAGTGTGACTACAAGCACATGGGAAGCTGAGGAAGAGGATGTGAATCTTCACCTCTTCCTTGCAAATTCTGTAGCAGTGGAAGGAAGTGAGGTAAATTGGTCTTGTCTTTCACTTTGGAAGTCTGCTTTCCTCTTTTACAGTATTTATATAGGGATCAGAGGGGCTAAAGTTAAATCTTAGCAGGTGAGCGACATGCCAGGAGTTTCACAGTGTAGACATACTCTGAGACTGAGAGAGACAAGGAGTTAGTGCTAGGTGTGTTTTCAACCCAAAATGGGTAAAAGCACTTTTTCAGCAGTTACTTTTTGAGTAACTGGAAATTCATATATAGATCAAAGGTATGGATTTGGTCATGAAATGACAGTATTTCTCATCTTCCAGGAAGGGATAAAGGAGAAACAGGAAAATCAAAATGTTGTTTGAGAAGGTGGATTTCAGTTATCTTTGGGAATTCATGGGGTGTTTTGTGAGGCTCAGATCTGAAAGAAAAACAAGATGAAGTTAGTTCACAGCTCTTTGGTGGATTAATTTTAAGGGTACAGTGGTAAAATAAATGTGTAAATAAACTAACTTGGCTAAATTGTAAGTTCTTCATTGAACTTTAACACAAGGAATAAAAAAACAGAAGTTGGAGGGAAGGTCAGAGAGCTGGGACAAGTCTCAAAGTACAGCGTGGGTAGGCAGAGATAAAGGTATCAGAAGGGTTAGTGAACAGAATGTGATGCATTTAATGAGGGACATGAAAAATAACTGGAAATCACTGGAAAAGTACATTAATGATAAGACAAAGAGGAAGAAAAGCTTGTGCACTGCTGACTCCGAGGATAAATATATTAAAAGATTAAAATAAGTAAAAATGTTTTTGTATCAGTCTTCACTTGTAGCTCAATAGCAATCTTTCACAGTTAGTACTAATGACAGCTGAAGGCAATCTAGGCCTTTTTTAACACCAGGCCAGATTGTCTTAGATATGCCGTGATATTTTAAGACTGATGGGAAGATTTGCCTCTGTTGGACAGCTGACCAAAACTATTTCAGTAATCTTGCAGGTTTGTGAGTGACAGAGGACATATCAAATGACTGAAACAAAACTAAATGTAGTGCTTCCCTTACTGGAGGACAAGAAGAGTTGGGGATTTATTACTTAACTTTAATTTTCAGAACAAGAACTACATCTGATAAAGTTTTGTTAAAACCTAGACAATAATGAGGAAAATAAAAGCCTCCCCTCTCTTGCCATCCCTTTCTAGCAGAATTACAATTCTGTAAGCATCAGGAAAGTTTTCTGTATTTCAGATGTGGAAATTACTAGCATCTTATCCAACAGGAATACCCAGCTGGCACTTCAAACATCCTGGACTGTCTTGTGTAAGATCATGGTAGTAGTTTCTTGCTGGAGAACATCTTCCTTTCTTTGATTTTTATGTCTATTTCATATTAAGAATTGCTAGCTTGGTTTTAAATGCAGGAAGAGTTCCACACCCAGGAGCACGTGTTCAGGTTTCTGTGTGTGTGTGTGTGCAAAGAATACTGAAGCATGTATAAAGAGGAAATCTGCATTCAGGTACTATCTGCTATTGAACAGAGGATGTGCCACCAAGCCTATAATTGATGTTTATTGAAGGAAAGAATAAATATTGCCTGATGTTCCAGTCATTGATAGATCTGTCTCATTCTATTTAATAAGCAGAGGAGGTTTATAGTGTTTTCCCAGCCATTTCCCAAGATACCTTTTTTTACTGGGCTTTGGCACAATATTACTTTATTGCTTCTTGCTGTGTTAAGGTCCTACCTTGCCTTGTCTATTCTCTGACTGGAATACATTCATCAGAAGATCAACTGCTATGAATCAATGGACCTGCAGGGAAACTGCTGCAGGAACATTGATTTACAACAGCTGAATATTGGCTCTTATTCCTCACAAATTGCCGATGTCATAAACTATTAAGAAGTCAAGTTTAAAAAAAATGTATCTACGACACAGACTGGAAAACCACACAACCACACGAATTTTATTTAATAGAAAATAAATAAAAAAAAGAAATAAAAAAATAGCATTAAATAAAGGCAATACATATAAAAGGGGACAAGATGATTATTTGAGGAGAGTGAATATTCCAAATTATAAGAATAGTGAGCAATGTCATGATTTGGTCATTTACATGAGATTTGAGAAACCTCTGGTTTTCGGCTTGTGTTTCAAATCAAATGCAATGGGTTTGGAACTTTCTATCCATTCCAACAGAATGACCCAGCTGCAGAGTTATTTTGTTACTTTGTCCTTCTCCAGATTCTACCCTGGATCTTGAGCCTTTTAATTAAACACAATGTTTCCATACGCGTCATTTTTGACTGAACAGCATTTTTCAGTGGGAAGCAACTAACTTAGAAAGTGGGAAGTAATTATCTCTACAGTGTAGTCATTATTTTTTTTGTGAGCTCTAATTGTATCCAAATCAGAGCTCATGTAAATCTGTTTTGAAGCAGTGTATTTCTGCTCCACAGCAAAGGAAAAATTTGCACAAATCACCAAGACTCCTTGTTAGACTCCAGTCTCTTACCCAAATATCAAAATTAGTTGTAAAAGGATTGATTACATCTTTGTGTGCTGAACCCTTTTTGTCTACCATGAAAAAATAAAGCAGGATTTGTATCCTTCCTGTGTTGATATGAATACAGATCTTCCCCTAGCCTGGTTTAATAAATATAGCTGAAAGGAATTTTCAAGGACATCTTTCCAGATTGTGTCTCAACTCAGTGATTTTCTTCTCCCCTTTTTTTTTTTTTCTTTTGCAAGTAAAACCAAATGTAACCTGAAAAATTTTATGTTGCATTTCTTTAATAGGTGAGAAGATGTCATTTGAGTACCAGAAAAGTGAAGGACAATGAGAGGGGGACATCTGGTGTTCTCTGAAGGCTGCGGTTTGTGGGTACTTTTCACTGGACTGATGTAGTGCAGAAATTGGAATGAATTCCCATTTACCTGTAATGAGAGGTAAGTGGAACTTGCTTTCTCACTCTCTTATTGAATGAAACTCTATTGAAAGAAGCTGCTTAGCTTATCAATCCTGATCTAAAGTGCCAGTCTTTGCCTGTTGGTTTAATTTCCTATTTGCTTTTCAATTCATTCACAATCAAGATGAAAGTCAGGATTAAAAAAAACACAGTCCTGCCCTTTTTATGGGCTTCTCACTATTTTAAATCTGTTGCCACACATGTTTTGTCTTTCTTTCCTGGGGAAGTTAGAATTTGGTTCCTACATAGTCAAATAATAAAGAAAAGCACCTCTGTTTGGGGTTTTTGGGGGGTTTTTAAGACTTTATAAATTGGAGTATTTATCAGAAAAATCAATGTTATACAAAAGAGATCTCCCTTTCTTAGTTAATAACACATTTTTAGGGTTGACTGTGGGCCCAATATGTTTGTAAGCAAGAACATAAACACATAGATGCACACACAGAACTTCTTTTGAAATAAAATGAGATGATGAAGGTGGAGAATATGGGAATGAGATAGATAAGAGGTTCATAGCTAAACCTTTTGATGGGTGGAATGAACTCTGGTCCTGTTTGAATGCTGAAGATTTAGTTTGTTTGCCCAATAAAATGCTGATAGTATTAGGTGGGTAACTAGAGACCCCTTGCTGAGATTAGAGTGCTCTTTTGTTAAATTCTGGTAAAACACATGCAAGAGAGAAAATAAATGTCCTAGGGAGCTCACAACAAGGCTGTGAAGGAAATCTATGTTACTTCAGGGGTCAGGAATTGAACAGAGAGCTGAATAATATGTAAAGTTCACATGCTGAATGAGATAGGTTCTATGAGATTAAACAAAAAAACAATCAGTGAGCAGAAAAAGGAAAATAGTTTTTAAAATATTTAAAATAAATTAGAAAGTGAAAAAAATCTACCATCAGTAAAAACAAATATTTTAAGATCATGAAGCTGAAGAAAAACCCATGTTGTTAGCTTAAACTCTGCCTCTAGCCCTAACTGCAAATACCCGAGCCTCTCCCCTCTCCCCACCACTTCTCTGCCCTTGTGATGGTGGTGACCATGTTAGTCTAAAGTCCTCCATTGGAAACCAGGTTTTGGGAAGAAAGATGGATGGTTCTTTCAGTGCCTTGAGATGAAACAAGCTAGAAACAGACAGTTCCTGACAAAACTCCCACGGGGGCAATTTCTGTTCTCATTGCTGTCTGTTTTATTTTTTTCACCTTGGAGATATGACTGGGGAAATAAAAAACCAGACAGATTTGATGCCATTGCAAGGGATGACTGTACACCTTAAAGTGAGGCCTATCCTCACATGCTGTTTGGTGTATATTGTTATTTTGCCTCATTAATACTCTACAGTGCTGTAGATTGCAGACCACAATGGGACAGTGTGTGAGTAATCTTGAAAGCCAAAGGTATTCCTGCAGAAGTGGATATCTACCTTATATGTATCTGCGTATGTGCATGATCTTCCAGTAACTGTAAGCCAAAGCCCAAATATTTCAATGACTTCAGTTCTGTATCATGACATTCCTTTACAAGATTTACAGGATTATCCCAGTTTACTGGTTAATTATTGTGGTATTTCAGTACTAATCCTGCTATAACTATTTCTGGAACATTGGAGTAGTCCTGCTCTTGGAATCACTGAGCGTATAATTAATTCTATGGTGTGGTAAGTATGTTTTAATTACTGTGTACTATACTGCACCCAAGAAAAAGACAAGTGTTTTGAAATGTAGCATGTGTAGAGAATGTAAAAATGTTATTAATCATGTTTTCTTCATGTGCTAAACTGCATGTTTTGTATACTGAATTCTATACTCTAAGTATAAAGGCATGCAAGCAAAACAGATGCTGATTTCTGTGTCTACAGCCTGATCTATCCCCTGACGGCATGAAGAAAAGGTTAGTTTTCAATGTTACTTTGTTGTAGCACTGGTCTGAGTTTTACATTCCACCCATCTTAAAGGAGAAAGACTGGATGCCACAGTGGGGTGCATACCCTTGATTACCTGCTCCCTTACCATCTTTTGTTAGCTTTGTCTCCATGACTCCAGATGCAATACCAGAACACAAGGCCAGAGCTCTTTTCTGTATGATGTTGTATGATACCCACCATTTATCACTATAAATTCACTGTTTTCTGAGTAAAAAATTAAATGTTTAACTTCACCTATCTTTTTATTTCCCTTAGGAGTTTGCCTTTAAGTATTCTACACATTATACTTTATAGACATGACCTGTTTCAAAGTTGTTGTCTTAACACAAGCTTGACCTAGTAGCTTCTGTTGCCCTGCTGCCCAGGGAATTCTGAGTGCCATACTGATACTAATTTTTTTTTTTCTTCCTCTTAGATATCCTGGAATATCCTAGGAGAAAAAGCTTTTGTATTTTCCAGTCTTATCACACCAGTACAGTGTCACAGCTGAAGTGCAGCTGTATCTTCTGAGTGGCAGCAGCCCCATGTTGGTGTGGGGACTGCTGGAAAACCCAAGCCCCCTTTTAGGAATGTTGTTGTTTGACAATGCTATCATATTGCCTTGGGGCCTTGTTATGCATCTCTGCTGGCCCAGCTGGCTGCAAAATTACTTCCAAGGATACCAGGTTGTATGATGATAGAAAGCTGCTCTTGGACCTCCCCTCTCATGAATTTACTGGGCCTTGTCCTGGAGGATCTTTGCTAATTGAAGATTTTGATTAGTGGTCTGTAGTATTGCAAATGTTGTGTATCTCCCATTGAAACAGATTCTTTGTTTTGGATCTTATGTGTGAGTTAAGGGCAGGATTTGGAAGGTTCCTTCTTTGGGGCAATTGCTGATCCTCTACAAGTGAAATTGTCCCAGGTGAGCTCCCCCACCGCCATCCTGTCCTCCTTTTTATTTTTGTATAGGCCCTCAAAGGAGAAAAAAATTCTTTATGAATATTAGTGAGGAATAATCAGGAAGAGACAGTAACCTCTAAAAGTTTATGAAGTCTTATATGATACAAACATTAAAGAACAGTGGAAGAGGTGTCTGTCTTGACAGAAAACTACACAGTGACAGAGCTTTCCATTAGTTTACAGCTTATAGCACTAAATGCCTTAAATCAGCTGTTAAAGTAGCAAATAGTTGAGTGCTTTTTAAAATTTAACTTTAATCACTAGATCTTGGCTCTATTCCCAGCAAAGAAACAAACAAAATAACTTGTTTGTGGGCTCTAAAAATATTCAAATTTGCTCTCTGATGCTTGATTTCTACTTGGGGAAAAATAATAATTCCTCAAGTCATCAGTTTCATTCTGAGATTAAATGGAATAAAGGCTCTGGATCCTCTCTGGGCCTAATGGGATGCTTCTCTGCCCCTGCTCTTCCTTGCTTTCTGCAGGGTGTGTGGACATTTGAGATGTGGTCTGGAGTCCTCACAGTGGTGTTTCTAAGCATGAAACCAAGGATTTGTTTCATGTGCCTGCAAAGCAGCACAAAGGCTGAGGATGGTGAGTAGAATCAGAGTCTGGGAGAACTGGGTAGGGCACAAGGCCAGACTGGTGCAATCTTGTCCCTTGTGCCTATTGGTTGGGCTAAGGAATGAAGAAATTTTTATGCTACATATCCATGTACCAGTACATGGTGGCCTGCCAGCTGGATTTCAGTACGAGATGGACACACTGGAAATAGTCCATTGAAGGGTGGCTGAGAGGATTAGGAGACCAGAGCATCTCTCCTAAGAAAAAAGTCTGAGAGACCTGGGATGGTTCAGGCTGAAGAGATGGCTTGAGGGGGGGGGTTTAATAAACAATGAGTACCTGAAAGGAGGGCACACAGAGAACAGAGACAGGCTCTTTTCAGTGGTACCCAGCAGCAGGATCAGTGGCAGCGGGCACAAATTGAAACATTCTTTCTGCTGCTGGGGTGACTGGGCACAGGTTGCCTGGAGATCTTGTCAAGTTTTCAGTCTTGAACATAATCAGAAGTCCTCTGGACATGGACCTGGGCAGCTGGCTCTAGGTAGCCTTGCCTGAGCAGGGAGATTGGGCCATTTGACCTCCAGAGATCCCTTCCAACCTCAACTCTTCTGTAATTCTGGGATTTATACTAGTAAATAAAAAAATCCATGGCAGTTCTTTGGCTCTTAGGCAAGTGGGATGTCATAGGTCATGCCCATACCTGCTGAACTCTCTTTCCCCTGCTGAACACAGTGCCTTCATCTGTGCTGTGTCCTGGAGCAATCTCTGGTGTACACTCCCTTCTGAGAGGTCAGGGTGGCTGATTTGTGGCCAGAGCCAAGACTCTGCCTGACAGTGAACTAATGAGCTGGACTGTATCCATGACTATGGGGCTGTGTTGAGCCTGTGGCCAGTGTATGTTCAATTTGCTAATAACAACACAGCCTATCAGACCTATTCTCCAAATTCCAACCACATTAAAGGGAATTATCACAATCACCAAGAGATTTTATGTACACGTTTCTTCCCTCTGCATTTCCTCCTCATTCATAGATATTAAAAGCATCCTGCACTCTGCTTTGTCTCACAACTTTCTTGACTCCCACTCTAGCCTGGGCTTCCTGGTGCTTTCCTGATCCTCACCCTGCCCAGGGATTTCACAAATCATCATTTGGTTCAACAGATTTTGCTGGAAGTTTGGTGCAGAGTCACCTCGTTTCTTTAGCAGGCACCTGAGGCTGTGTGGATCTACCCCAGGACTGAGTAGATGGTTTCTGCAGCGTGGGGAATTGGTTGCAAAGGTGTGAAGCAAGCCAATTATATTGCTAATGGGTGCTCACTGTGGAGGCTTATGCTGGCACAGCTTCCTAGGTACTGCCTCCACCGTGGGGAGAGGGGAGGGGAGAAATTCAGGAAGAGAAAGGCAATGAAGAGAAACCATAGGAAAATGAGACAAATAAAAAAGCAGGAGGAGCACAACAAAGAATAAAAAGAAGAAAGAAATATTATCAAAAAGAAAGAAGTTCTAGAAAGAAACCTGTGTCTAGCAGAACAGAGAAAGGAAACAGACCAATGTGATGGAATGAACAGAAAAATAGAAGGAAAAGGGGGGAAAAAAAAGTGTTCATTCTTGATATTCTTTTTCATGCCAGCACTGCTCTAAGAACTGTGTGAATAGCCACATCCCTAGATTTGTGTTTTGCAGTAGTTCTTCTACATATTTTATATTTTTCCACAGTATTTCAGCTGAAGCAGAAGGAGCTTGTGGCATTTTTCTCCCTTTATGTCCCCCAGTGCCCTCTCAACATTTCCTATGTTCTGCTGACAGAAGGCAGAAGGGTTACTTGGCACCATTCACCCACTAGATTAAGTGCAAATGCATTTTGGCAGTGATTCCTGGTAAGCTGCATATATTTTGCACATGGCCTCCTCCCTGTAAAGTTTTGGGTAATATTCTGCTAGTTTTCTCTCTCGTTTATGTTTCCTTTTCCTCTGCAGCTGGAATGTGTGAGCATGAGCATTGGTACTGTGTTTATCTTTTGCTAGTTTACTGACTGTTTAAAGCTCACCCACGCTGATAAGTATTTTTACCTCCCTCTTCTTTGCCTTATCTGCAGAATCTTTCTTTCCTGTGTTACATACAAATATAGGCTAGAAACTTCTGCACAAGGCATCATGTTTTGCCAGACACCAACAAGGCACTGAGAAGAGGACAGTTTATTGAGTGCACCTATTCTGCATATTTGCATCCATGCTGTGTACAGTTTTCATCATTTTTGAAGAGTGTGTGAGGTTTTATTTCTTTCAAGAAAGGGGGAAACAGAGAGATTATGTATTTGCTTACAATTCAAAACCTCTCATGCAGCCTGTGTTTTGCACAAGCTCTTCTTTCAGTGCTAATTCAGTTTGTTTCTGGAGCTTGGTTTTCAGTCTGCATTTATCTCCTCCTCCATATTTCACTGCTTGCTTGGCCAAAAACCAATCAACTCAACTCCTGTGCACACAAAATTCAAATCCAGACAATCTACAGATAAGAAAGGCCTTCAGAGAATATCTTCCTTGTACCATTTCAAACACTTTTACTGTGGTGAAAAAATGTTACAAGCTACAAAGATGTAGGTAAGGCATTCTGACTGATACTCTCTGTCCCTTAAGCAAAAAGCTCTTCTCTATGTATCTCACTTTTCGTACAAAGATTTTAGAAATCCATGATTTGATAAGACGCTTCACTCTTACTGTATTGTTCATTTGAACTTTGTGTGGTACAGTAACACAAAAAATAGTTAAAGCTTCCCACTTCCCAAGGCAGCTATTCCTTATGTAACTTCTAAGAGTACTAAATGAATATCAGGTAGCTCATCATATCTGAGTTTTTATTGAAGGAAGAGGACTATTTCATTAATTGTCTAGCTCTAAGATTTCTTGATAGCATTGTTAGGCCAAAACTGTTGCACTAAACCTTCCATGTAGTTGTTCTTCCTGAAGACTCTTCAAGTGCCTAACAGGATTATTTTCTTGTCTGCATGCTTGTATGAAGGGATTGCCAGCTATCCTGGAAATGCAGTCACCTCCACTGTGGTGAATAGCCATGCACAGGTTTCTGCTGTTTTTCTGTCCTGGTTTTGTTAATTGGGAAATGTAACAACAGCTTGGGAATATGGGAAATCTGCCAAGATGCAAAGGTGCTTATACTGCACAGCCTGAAAATATGTGTGGAATGGAATGCTTGTGTGGGACAGCTCTTCCTGCCCAAGTAGTTTGAAGGGAAGGAGGTGGCCAGGACACCTCTGGTCTTACTTGGAGCTGTGGACGCTGTGGCCTGTTCTGCTGATGTAGCTAAAGACAATGTGGGAGTGACCTGGCAGGTGGGAACACACTCCAGACCTTCTCCAAGAGGTGCTGAGCTGTAGTCAGAGGGTCACAAATGCCACAGAGTACCTTTGAGAGTTTGGGTTTTATTTGTCTTTGGACCATATTGTATTTATTAGTTTTATTAAATAAATAATAGCCCAGTGGAAAAATATATGTATTTGGATAGAAAAGGGTTGTCAAAAGCACATGAACGTTTTAACCTCATTCCCTTTGGGACAAAATTGGACCCCCAACTCCTGCATTTTTTAACTCTCCTACTCAAAACCTGACAGTGTCTGTTCCTGCTGTGTTTAAATATGAAGGAATGAGAATTCATACAGAATATAGTTGCTGCTGCCAATAATTTCCCTTGAATCTTTCCGCTATTCTCAGTGGGAATTATACCAAGCCTTTTTAAGGCACATAGCAGATTGTGGGACCTATCACTTTTGAATATTTGAATTTATCACTTATCACTTTTGATGTTTGAATTTATTTATTTTGCTTCTATTTATTTATTTTGCTTCTATCAAGTACGTATGTTGCTATGAAAAACTATCTGTTAGTTGTGTCCTTCCCAGAAAGTGCAGTTCTGATGAGACCTGTAGCTAGTTCTTGGCTGTATTACTTTCTCAGTCAACACCTTTATGGAAATAGCACTTTGAAGATTTGCAATAAATAGATGTCCTAGACAAGGAGGCACTTAGAAATGTGGTGTTGTGACCAGCCATGAATGTACTGTAGATCTCTGGGTAAATTTGATGCTACAGGCTGACTGCAGTAGCTGTATCACTTTGTTTTCAAATGGGAGTCCTCTTCTGTACTGTTAGGGCTCATTCTCCTTTGCTTGTTAGTTGGTGTTTTGGGATTTTTTTTTTTAACAGAAACAATTTACATTGCTAGTGTACTGAAAATTACTTGTAGCTAAGTAACAAGCGTATTATGGCTTTTTTTTTTTTGTATTTACTTTCACAGCATTAACAACACAAGGACATGACTGAATAATTCATATTTGTTTTACTGAGGCATTCTCACAAGCAATCAAAAGCTTTCTTAATGGTTTGCCTAGACAGTGATTGGATTGCCTAGACAGTCTCTGCTTGGAACCTTTGATTTGCAGTGCCCTACCAATGTGCTAATGTGGTTTTCTTTCTAGCTCTCTCTGGCATACAAAATCATTTCCCTACCTACAAACTCATAAATACTTTTTCTTTTTTGGCTCTGTCAATTCATATGAATATTTCTTGCTGCCGCAAGTTGATCTGCATGGTTGTATTTGTGAACATCCTTTTCTCTTTGACTTTGCCACTGATATTCAATCATTTAAATAAAAACTCCACTTAATTTGCATGTGTTTCTCTGCTGGAGACAAGCCACATCTATATGATATTATGCATCTTATTCTAGCTGTATCTTCCTTCCTGCATTGTCTGACCATACTGGATTTATGAGGGAACATTTTGGTATCAGGGTGGCTACAGGGTTGAAATCTGTGAGAAGGGACCAGGGCTGCCTCTATATTGTAGAGAGACACTTCCAGCCAGCCTTTAATTGGACACACTGCTGCCCAAAGCTGGGCCCATCACTGGTAGCACCAGTGTGGTACACCTGCAAGAAAGGGTAAGAAACATTGTACAGCAGCTGTGAGAGAGGAGTGAGTTAAATGGAAGAGCAACAGTCCTGCAGCACCAAGATCAAGTATGGAGAGGGAGGAGGTGTTCCAGCCACCAGAGCAGAAGTTTCTATGCTGCCTGATGCTGCCTGTGGCAGGACCACAGCAAAGCAGGTTGTGTCCCTGCACTCACAGAGTAGATGGATGTGTCCTGAAGAAAGCTGCAGCCTGTGCAGAGCCCACACTCTCCTGGCAGGAGGTGAAACCCATGCAGAGGAACACACGCAGGGCCTATGACACACGGGGGACCCAGGCTGGAGCACTCTGCTCCCGAGATACTGTACCCCATAAAAACCACCCATGATGAACCAGTTCCTGAAGAGCTGCAGGTCATGAGAAAGATCCACACTGGAGCACTTAGGGAAGGACTGTATCCTGTGGGAGGGATCCCACGCTGGAGTAGGGAACAGTGTGAGGAGGAAAACGCAACAGAAATGAAATGTTATTCACTGACTGTAACTCCCACTCTCCATCCCCTGGCATCTCTCAGGACAGGTTGAGTGGTAGAAGAGTTAGGAGTGAAGCTGAGCCTGGGAGTGGAAGGAAAATGGATTTTATTTTGTTCTAGTTTATTTTTGGGGGAGGGGGGAGTGTGTGGAGTGGTATTATTTTCACCTTCCTACTCTATTTTTAATTATCCATGACTTAAATTAATCTTCCCAAGCCAAGTCTGTTTTGGCTGTGATGACAACTGACAACTGATCTCCCTGTTGTTAACTCATAAGGTTTTTCATCTTGTTTTCTCCTGCTAAGGAGAGGGTGTGAGTGGTTTGGTGGACACCTGTCATTCAACCAAGGTTAACCAATCACCTTTACCTGAAATTGTCCCTTGTGGTCTTTTGGGCAGATCCTAATTAAGGTTTTACTTTACTGACTATTTACAAATAAATGTAACCAGACGTCAAGAGAATATGAATTCTTTCTCACTCCCTAGTTTGCACTTTGTATTTGAATACACAGAGAAGAGGAACAAAAGTTCATGGGTTCTGGCACCTGATTTGAACTTGTCTAAAATCTGACAACCCCCTCCTAACTTCCAGCTGTTTTCTTGAGCAACAAGCAGAACAATGTGGCTATGAAGGGGATTCTTCCTAAGGCATTTAGGTCTGTTTCAGGCAGAAGTCTACCTTTGTCTACTGGAACTTACAGTCTGTGCTGAAATCTCAACTTTTTCTGATGCATTTCTTACATCCTCCATCTCAGACCCTCAATGACTGATGTCCTTTTCACTTTCTTTGACATTCTCTCGCAGAGCAATGAGCAGTGGTGGTGCAATATTTGTTGACATATTAGCTGCTAATATCTACTTTAGGCTGAGACAGTCATGTAATTTCTTAGATAAGATGAGAAAAGATGAAATGAAAACCATATTTTAAAAGGGGTCTCTGTTCCCAATAAGCTATATTTTCTTCTAATGAAGGCAGTGTGCCAAAATACTGTCTGAAACAAAACTATTCTGGTATTGCTTGGTGGGAGAAGAGTTGCTATTCCAGGCAAACAAATTGCTAATGTTGAGTATCTGAATCACAGCCTTTTTCTGCTGAAAAATAAACTTTGTAGATGCATGTAATTAATGGAACCTGAAAAGTCTGCTTCTTCCATTGCAAGTCTTGGAATGGAATGAGAGGATATGCACTGCCTTTTTCCTATTCCCATTAGCTCAACCAAAAAAGCCAAACATCTCCATTTGCCAGCCAAATTGCAGAGCAAGGGATTCCATCCATTGGACAGTCTGAGCAGCAGAGACAAAAAACATCTAAATGCCTGTGTCTCTAGTTTGGTGTGAATTCTCAGGTGCCTAGTAAAGGCTGGGCCAAACAACGTTTTCAAAATGAAGAGCTAAAAACCAAGCTCAAATGAGTCTGCAAAACAGGTCTGCACCTGGCTTATCTTCCCCTCAGCAAAAGCCGGTCCCTCAATGACATGTCCATGGTCTTTACACGGTGTCAAGGTAGAATGAAGTGCTTTAGCTGGGATAATTTCTTGTTGTGCCACAACGTAGTCTAGCTGGCTGTTGCCTGTTGTCAAATGCTGAAAACAGAGGCTCCTTTTTGGAATGGAAGTACCTTATTCCTGTGTACTAGCAAGTATTTCCATTTCTGAAAGCTACCAGCAGGAAATTAGTGCTGCTGCTAAATGGAGGGAGAATGAGCATATGGCAGGTAAAGCAGTTTGTTCCAGGGATCTTCCTAATTTAATTGCACAACTACATGCAAAAATGAGGCATTAAATCTGAGGTCTAACATCATCAGAGAACTTGTGATGCCGGTGTTAGAAACAGCTTCAGACTCTTGAAAGTGAGCACATTTTGATAAAAAGTGAAGGAATGTGGGGAAGGTAAACTGAACTGTCTTGCATAAAAGAACTAATATGCTCCAGAAGTCATGGTGGAGACTTTTAAATCTCCAGTTCACTCCCAAGTGACTTGATTTTAATAGCCTGTCCAAACCAAATTGATATTCCTTTCAGGTCCTTCAGAGTATTCAGATTCCACAAGCATTTGTTATGCAGCCTAATTAATATGGCTGTACTTAATCCGAAGAATAAATTGATGAAGTTCTACAAAGGCTGATATTTGATTGCAAAGCCATTGGTGTTTCAAATAAAACAAGCATAGAAATTCGCAAATACATTAATTTTCTAAGAGAATCATTGCAAAAGACATGAGCAGTGCTCAGTGACCTTTTATATTATATCAGACTGTTGTTTTAGAGTAGAAATTGTTTGGGTTTATTAATTCTCAGTATGGTGCAAGCACTAGCCTCCTGTCTAACTTTCTCAGGCATTTCTCTCAGAAGAGCAAGGGAGCTGAATTCCCTTTCCCAATTAGTACTACCCTATGCAGCTTGGGAAGGCTCCCCACACAACTTTCTGTCTCAGCCAGCAGGTGTGGAGTGACTCCATCAGTAGATAAGGAAGAGCTAAGGGTGTCATCTATCTGCACTCGTATAAGGCCTTGGACACAGTCTCACACAACATCCTTCTCGCTGAATTGGAGAGGTGGATTTGATGGGTGGACTGTTCAGTGGGTAAGGAATTGGCCGGATGGATGCACCCAGAGAGTAGTGATCAGTGGCCCAATGCCTGGATGGAGACCAGGGATCAGTCGTGTCACCCAGGGGTCCATATTTGGACCAGTACAGTTTAATGTCTACATCAATGACAAACTGGGATCTAGTGTATCCTTGGCAAGTTTCCCAATGACCCCAAGTACAGTTTAATGTCTACATCAATGACAAACTGGGATCTAGTGTATCCTTGGCAAGTTTCCCAATGACCCCAAGTTGTGCACTGTGGCTGACATACCTGAGGAGTGGGAGGCCATTCAGAGGAACCTGGACAAGCTCGAGGATTGGGGTTGTGTGAGTCTTATGATGTTCAACAAGACCAGGTGCAAGGTGCTGCACCACAGTCCAGGCAGCCCCTGGTATCAGCACATGCTGGGGGATGAACAGATTGAGAGCAGCCCTGGGGAAAAGTACTTGGGGGTGCTGATGGGTGAGAGGCTGGACATGAGACAGCAGTGTGAACTTGGGAGCCAGAAAGTCCTGGGCTGCATCCAAAGCAGCATGGCCAGCAGGGCAAAGGACAGGATTCTGCCCCTCTGCTCTGCTGAGACCTCAGCTGCAGAGCTGCATCCAGCTCTGGGGTCCTCAGTACAGGAAAGATCTGGACTAGCTGGAGAGAATCTAGAAGAGGACAACAAAAATTATCAGAAGGACAGAACATCTCTCCTATGAGAAAAGGCTGAGAGCATTGGGGTTGTTCAGCCTGGAGAAGAGAAGGCATTGGGGAGCCATTATTGTGGCCTTTCAGTACTTAGATGGGGACAAACTTCTTACTTGGGCCTGTTGCAATATCAGAGGGTAGATTTAGAGTAGATATAAGAATACTTCCATGATGAGTGTGGTGAAAATGCAACAGGTTGCCCAGAGACATGGTAGATGCTCTGAGAACATTTAAGATCAGATTGGGTGAAGCTGAGCAACCTGATCTAGTTGAAGATGTCCCTGTTCAATGCAGAGAAGCTGGACTAAATGCCATCCCAAGTGATTCTGTGACTCTGGTCTATATTTTGTCTTTGACTATGTCTAGAGTCTTTTTTCTAAAAAGTTACTTGAGCATTTTACTAGCTTGGAGTGTTCTCCGTGGCTTGTCTCAGTGGCCCTACATCAGCAGTGGAGCATTATATTTGGTGGGCGCTGTTCTGCACCCCACTCTCACGTGAGAGACATGGTGGAAGGCATCACACAGCTTCCTTCTGCTTTCTGCCTCTTTAAATTGTGAATGCAGAAAGGGAAGGGGATATGGTGTCCACTTGGATCTCACCCCACATAAGATCAAGGGCTACTTAAATCCTGAAGATGAGAAGCATGGCCGTGCTCTGCAATTTAGCCATAATCTGTGAGAACGGTGTATTTTCCAGTGAAACACTCTTCAGATTCCATGGCACAATGTCTGTGGCACTTATTGGGAAAGCAATACAATAACCAAGAACTGAGTTGGCCTTGAGTTTCTCCCAGGACATGTTCATGGTAGACTGGGATTTTTGCCTGTGAGCAGCAATGTGTCCATAAGGGAGAAAAAATGGGAGCAAGCACACCTGCAGTGCAGGCAGTGGCAGGAGCCTTGAGATAAAGCTCAGCAGAGCTTCTACTCAAACTCATTGAAGCTGAGCTCCAAGGATGACCAAGGCTTCTCAAACAGCTCTGTCTTCTCAAAATTATGAACTTCTGTGCAGGCAGCTCAGCTCCCAGAATGAGAAACGTGTGTGCTTCAGGCACTGGACTTTACAAGCAGATGCTCACAACCTCGGACTAGTATACACCCAAACTGTTTTGAAATATTTTCTGAGGCTGTATCTTGTTGCATGTTTTAAGTTGTTGGGAAAGATGCTGAATATTAACACCAGTGACAATCTGGCACTGAACAATGGATGGGACGTGAGGGCACTTATTCCTTAGTGACCCTGACCAGCTTCACCTGGGTCTCCACCCATGCCTTCTGCCTGTAATCCCAGGAGCTCCATTTAAACTGAGGCTTGGGCACTCACTCTTGCTCTGAGCTATCTAACAGGTATATCCAGCTCTAGTCTTGTCTCTGGTCTTGCTTCTTAGAGCATTTTTGGGTCAGTATTCTAGGTGTCTTTGTCCCTAGTTGTTTTGTTTGTGTGGGTATTGAACCCATTTTGCAGCATTATCTCTAGCCCTTTTTGGCCTGATCTGCTATATGGGTTCCCAGGTCATACCCTGGCCCTGGCTCATTACCTTGCTTTGCCTGAGACTGTAAATAGACTCTGTTATTATCACCATGGCTGCCTGCTATGTTCAAACCCTCTGGGAACATGCCCTGATGAGTGAGGGCATTTCCAGTGTTGTGGTCACCTTCGGTTCCGGGCTCATTATGCCTTGTGGCACTGCTCTTCTCTTGCTGCTCTCATACAAATAAAATGAAACTGTAGGGCTGTCAGTTTTATTCTGTTTTTTTTCAATCTGTGAGTATGCAGTCCAAATAATTTAGGATGTCCTTTTATATAAAAAGAAAAACTACAGTGACTCTAAGTGAAGCATAAAGAACACTAAAAAAGAGTAATGAACAGTTTCAATTGTTACATACATGCCACTCTGAATATAGTCTGATATTCATATCTGAATATATGTTTTTATGTACCTGTCAAAATTCTTTGGCAGTAGGTTTTTGACAGCACTGTGTAGCCCAACAGTCCCTTTCAAACATTTTTTCTGTTGTTCTATTCAGGTGTGAAGATTTCCTGCAAGAAGCTTCTCTGAGCTACGTAGCTATGGTCCAGGAGGAAAAAGAGCCTTGCAAGAATAAAGTAATGGATGAGATACTTAATTCTATTTCTGTAAAAGGTAATGATAATTATTATGGAAAGAACCTGTACTATACTGAAGGAGATGAGTTTTTTTTTAATTAAAAAGGAAAAAAAGGCAGATCCTGAATCCTGCAAGGTGAGGAGGATAAGGATGAGTCTGTGGTGTTAGGCTTACAGGGGAAGCTGACCATACAGTAGATCATACTGTGAACATGCAGTACATACTCCCTTCATTTTTGGCTTTTGTGTTTGTTTGTTTTATTTTTTAATGCTGAAAATTTTCCAATGATTTTTCAAATGGTTGCCTACTGTGCAAAACTTGCTTATTTCTCAGTCATTCAAAGCAGCAACCCAATTTATGCCTTCAGTTTTGAGCTTTGACTGCAGGCTGTGATGGACAGAATAATGGTGGTAAACCTTGTTCCTGAAGTAACCTCTAGTCCTCAAGTGGTAAAACAGAAGCAAGAATATATACCAAAGAATCTTAAGTGCTGTTTTCATGACATTAAGCTCAAGTAGAATTAACTTGGAAACTACAAAAAATAATGGCCACATGCTGCACAAGAATGTGCTTAGAAACGCAGTTGCTTTGTACCAAAAATTGCCCTGCGAGGTTTGCAAAGATAATTAGCATTAGCCTAATTGCCTTACTGAAGTCGAGGGGTAAAGCAGAGTTGGGCTATGTGCAGCTTATCACACAAAAGAACTTGTAGTGATACAGGAATGTTGTTTTCCACTATAAAAGGTTTATACTGGACTTTGAGATTCTGACAATGATTGTACTCTGTATCAGAATAGCTTAAGCGCTGCAACCCAGCCCATGTGAATTTTGGCAGTAAAACCGACATTGTGTGAGGAAATTGTGCAGCTCATTGTGTCTCTAGACTAATGTCAATTGCTTCTCTACTGCAAATTTTCAGGGAGTGATTGGTGTCCAACAAATTTGCTTTGCAGAAAAAGGGGGGAAATTCAAGTGATGATGAAGGACCCGGGTGTGTTTTAAACATTTGCTTTAGCAACCTCAAATATACTTTAATTCTCCAAACAGAGAAGCAAGGGCCAGGAGCATTGCAGAAATTCAGAACCTTAACTTAAAGTGCGTGACAGGGAATCCTTGGTGAGGCTGAATATGGAGCCCTCACAGGGCCTTCTTTTGGGAAGGAGATAACTTGTGTGGAATGCAAGGGGAAAGGGCAGTTATGGAAAGGACATAAAGAATGGCAGAGCAAAGATGGGTTTGGGGTATACTGGGGGACTTTGAAGTGAGAAATTCCAAAAGTTCTGTGAGTGTGATCTTTATGTGGGAAAGATTTAGAGCTTCTGAGAGAGACTTGGGGGTAGAACTGGTGAAGGGGAGAAGCTGGTACATAAAAAATGGACTTCCACATGGGCATCCTTCCACAAGAGGCAGGAGGGGAAGGTAAGGGAATCTTGGTGGGGAGAGGTAGAAAAAAGGTTTGTTACAGGAGAGGACTGAGGCAGAAGCAAGGCTTTTTCTGGGAAAGATAGTGGGAGCAAATTCTCCCTCTAGCTTGGGGGACCAAAAATGATTTTGGCATGAAGTGCATGAGCACAGGGACTCTTGATTTTGGAGACTGAATTTTGAAACAGGAGTCTGGTCTGGTCATCCTGCTCCACTGCTGAGGACACAACTGGAGTGGTATACCACAGTTCTAGGTTCTATGGCCCAAGAGACAAAAAGCCATATTGAAACAAATCCAGTGAAGGTCCATGGGTATGAATCAGGGCTTGGAACACCTGTCATACAAGGAGAGGCTGAGAGCTGGAACTGTTTAACCTGGGGAAAAGGAGGCTCAAGGGTAACTTATCAAGATTTTTATAAACATTTGATGGGAGAAGGAAATATGGAGGCAGATTCTTTCCAGTGGCTTGAAGGACAAGAAAACAAGACAAGGAGAAATGGCTGAAAAATGAAATAGAGAAAATTGCATTTGAATATAAGAATAGCCTGTTTTGCTTTTAAATTGTAATCAAACACTGAAATAAGTCACTCAGTGGTTGTAGAGTCTCTGTCCTTAGAGATCCTCAAAGCCTGAGCAACCAACTGTAGTCCACCCTGCTTTGTGTAGGTTGTTTGGAGCTTCTAACCTCAGCTGTGCTCTGACTCTGCAAGTGTGTTCTCCATATCTGTTTTCTACATTTGAACATTTTAAAGCCTCTTGAGAAGGACCTAGATAAAATACAGTACAAGAAGACAACCTCAAACCTTATCAATACAAATGTGAGCCTTCCCCCTGAATGAATACATTTATTTCCTTCATTAATAAAATCATACTTAAATTATAGATAAATAAATGGTAGCATCTAGCCCTGGTAGGGAATGGAAAATGTTTTGGGAAATGGATATTACTGTGTTCTTATGAATCTTTTATTCATGTAAGGGAATTTGTGAGTGTTACTCCCAGTAAATTGCTTATGAGCAAATTTGATATAGTTAAGTCAGTGTCTGCAGAAACTGGGAATTGAAAGACACATTCCTGCCTCTGATTTACTCAACAACCTCCCTTGGGCTTAGCAAGGGTGGCATTTGAGTCATGATTTTTCTGATTAATGGCACACTTTAAGGAATACACTGAACAAATTAATAACATTATACAAAAGTAATTCAAAGTTCAGTTTGCCCTCATGGTCACTAAGGAATCACATCTGGACTTGGATAAATAAAGGAAATTCACTTTTTTTGAGGGAGGAGGATGTGAATTTTTCTGTAAAGGAGCTGATCTACTCCATATTTATGAATACCATAGAACTGCTGAAAACACAGGAATTAAGAATGGTGCAATGGTGGAGGTGAAGCCTTTCGGTGGGACAGTTCAGATGACAGCATCCCTTACACAGATTTTAAACAAGTCCAGTGTTCTCTGGGCCCTAAATTTTATGTGATTGATTTGAACAGAGCCTAATTGCTTGGGATTTTTAGGAGTTTCTTCTTTATCTGTTCACCTACCTACAGGTTCTGCTTTAATGTTATGCAATTAGAAGTGCACACAGCATGAATAAAATGTGTTCTGATTTACAAAATCCCTATGTTTGCTATTGCTTAAGAGTCTTGATGCACTGTAGCAAGCCAGCTTTTTGATGGATGGCAGCAGTAGTGAAAAAGAACTAATTGGCAAGATAGAAAAATTCTTTACCAAAATTAGTAGAATTTTGGAGTAAGAACAAGTAGAGTTCTCCTCCAGCAGGGATTTTTAGCTTTGTTTCTTTATATGAAAACATAAATATTAAAGTGCTTCAACAAAGAAATATTTCAGTGGATTTATTTTTTCTGCTTAATTCCAAGGTCCTTTAATGCCAAAGGTGCTCATAACAGCTGGGTCACCTGAAAAAAAAAAAGGGAAAGTATCGGAAAACAAATGTGTTTGTATTGACACATGTGGTTCATATGTCCCCACTTATTGCTCACATGAACCTTTAAAACAGTGCATTGCCTATCCTATATCCATTGTATAGCATCCTTTCCATAGGATTCTCAAATTCTTGGTTTCCATTTATATCACCCAAAGATAAGAATGGCTGATATAATACCCAGATGGTATTTCTAGAG
The DNA here is from genome assembly GCF_001522545.3 of Parus major. Taxonomy (NCBI): domain Eukaryota; kingdom Metazoa; phylum Chordata; class Aves; order Passeriformes; family Paridae; genus Parus; species Parus major. The sequence goes on along the minus strand of NC_031769.1, from coordinate 44,167,647 downwards.
ATGAGTCCTTCCTAAAGCTCCAAAGTTGTTTTTTTTTTTCCCATTAAAACTCACCTAAATTTGGTGAATCGGTAATTCCATGCTTTCCAGATGTGCAGCTCTTCATAAAAGCACTGTTCAGCCTCTGTGTCAATGGCAGCTTGTGGCCAGATGTGAAAGTTGTTGAATTTTTGGGATTCTGTGATTGTCACCCTACATGGATCTGTCAGAAGGGACGGTGAACACAACCTTGAGCACACAGTGCAAAGGCTTGGACTAAGAGGAATCTTCTTTCCAAACATCTATCTCAACAAATAATTCAATTCAATAATGGCCCTTGTCTTTCTTAACTCTCCTGGAATATTTTGCTCAAGAAACTTTTAAGGAGGAAAGGCTGATTTTCCTGTCCTTGAGATGTAATGCCTTCACACAAAGTTAAAAGCAAGGCAAACTCTCTGTAGGGTGTTCAAAGTGTTCCTGCTATGCAAGCTTTACTGACAGTGTTTGGCCTAATTTTAAATGATGAGTTTTGTAGAAGTGGATCTATCAGCTCTTATAGGACTTCAGTCTTAAAGCATTTTAATATTACTTTAATATCCATGTCATTTTGCTACTGTGTGAATGAGAGTTGCAGAAACTGGACTATAGGAAGATTGAAGCATTTTAAAAAAATAATTAGGTCCCATAACTATATTTAATCTTTTTTCTGTGGTTGACTTCCTGTCCCAATTACTTGTGTTCCACTTAAAGACTGATATGAGCATGAAGCTGACATCCATGTGTATTCCAACCTACAAATCTCACAAAGATCAAGCAATTTTCAAAGTCATGCATTAAAGAACTGAAACAAAGATTGGAAACAACAGTTGTTTAATCAAAATTGGAGTTCCAGAAGAATAATCAGAGACATTAATCCACAGACATTTAAAGCAACTGAACAAAAACTTAAATGTATTTTTAATTTGATTTTCAATATAAATATCAGATATTTTTGAATATTGCTATTTTCTCCTTGCCGTCTCTCTTTTTATTGCTGTTGTTTGGGTTTCTGTGGGTTTTGTTCTTTTTACTGTTGAGTTTGTTTTTATTCATCAGTGAAAGGAATAGAAAATATCATTTAAGTAATTTTTAAAATTTTTTGTGCTTTTTTTTCCTTATTTTTTTTTTACTTAGGAGGTGGAAAATGGAGGTAAATTAAAACCTTAGCAAAAGAAACTGTCAGTTAACAGGGGAGCACTAGGCTAAGTACTTGTCTAAGCCATTGTATTAATGTATAAAGAAGTGCCTTCAATATCCTGTCTTGTTTATTTGACAACTGGGAGTGAATATTTCTTTATTTTCTGTCATTATAACTGCCAGGAAAACATTCTGATAATCTAATGTGGAAGCTTCTGTCATTAGTGTGGTCTAAATTGTGAGAAATCTCATAATTACTCAAAAGACTCTGATGGGATCCATGACTGTATCTTCAGCTCAGCTTTAGGCACTTCAGAAATGCAGCTCTTGGAACCTTTGAAGAGCACTGTTGCTGAAATTTAAATGCCCAGGCTGAGTCTATTTGTTTCAGTGCTGTACACTGTCCATCTTCAGGACTGTGCAGAGCATTCAGCACCTCACAGCATGGAGCTCCAGGAGTGTGGGGTCATAGTATACATCCCTCTGGAGCACTTGAAATGGTGTGTTTGGTTTGTGAAAGCACAATCCTTAAAAGTGAAAATGCATCTGAATCACTGCTGGAGTGCTGCCTCCTTGAAGGGTGTTTTCCTGCCTTGAGCCCAAATATATCTTCCATTAATGTGGGGAAGCCTCACGGCTTCCTGTGACTGCCTTCATCCAGTCTTGCACAAGTGGGGGAAGCAGCTGAAACATTTTTCTCTTTTCTCTTCATTATAGCAAGAGAGAGGCAGTTTATTCCTCTGCCAGATTAAGACTTACTGCAGCTATGGGGAGTTAGAGATGGGGCCATATATCCTTGTACAAATAAGTAAGGACTGTGACAGTCTTATGCACTGGCATTTTAATCTTCAAAACAATTCTTCTTGCTGTAAAAAAGAACGTGAAGGATTCAAGGTGAGATGGAACCATTAGATTATTTATTCTACCCTCCTCAGTACATTAGTCCATAAAACATCACCAATTGAACTGAGTTGAAGTGCTTACCAATAGTGTATCATCTAAGCAGCATCTTTTTTTAGTCAAAATGACTTCTGAAATATAGAGTCTGACTCTTTTAGTTTATTCCATATGTTAATACTCTTCACAGAGAGAGATTTGGCCTTAAGCTTAATTTCGTATTCATTTCTGTCAGAGCCAACCACTGTGTAGTTGAAAAAATAATACAAAAACACAGAATATTCTTTATACAACAGGGTTTTCACTGCAAGGTATTCACCTCAATTTATGAATAGATTTCTGAAGTTGCTCTATGATTTTATTATTTTTTACATCCTACAATAAAATAAAAGGGAAAAGAACACAATAATCACCACACTGATATTATACAGGAAGACAAGACAGTTACTTGGAGCCCAGGGTGACCCTTAATGGTCACAATAAGCCCTTTTTGCCCACAAATGCAATAGGAGCTCTGCTTACTTACTTTTCTGGGTCTCTCCACTCAGTCCAGCACTTTATGGAACTCTGTTAAACTTTTTCATCTGCATGGTTTTAGCATATGTGGTTTTTAGATCTGTACTAAAGACTCAGTCAGATCCTCACCTCTGTTGGCTTGGTGGCTGTCTTCCTCATTTTTTTTCTCCATTAACCAGCTCATTCTTCAATTAACACAGGCTTCGTACTGCTGATATTTTTTTTGTTTGTATTTAATGAGGCTGTTATACAATATTACTAATTCTCCATAATGGCCATTGTATCTGTGTACCAACTTTTATAACCTGTTTTATTTTTTTGTGATTTTTTGAGCGTTTGACTACCAGAGGTGAGGCTTGGCCAAAATCCCAGACTGAAGTGTCAGTATTACCTTTTTCTACAATGAGGAAGTTAAGAGGAGTAAACTTATCACGCCTATCATAAAAAATTCAGACTTGCCAACTGTTTTAGCTTTTATGTAAACATCAGTTTCCCAGTGGGACCTGTGTCTGCACATGTTCTGTCAGAATTCATCTCATGATTAAGAGTAGCGTTGTGTAGCAACAGATCATGGTGTTCTAAGGACAGCACTTTGGCCTTGATGTGGATTTCCACATGCATAAAAGTGATAAGGAGCAGATTGATAAAGAAAGAGCAAATGTTTCTCTCTTAAATGATCTTTAAGATTTACATGAGAGAAAATGAATAAATTTTTATTGAAAACCAAAATGCTGTACTGATCAACATTCTTCCCTAGGAAGGGAGAGACAGTAAAGGCAGTATGAGGCATGAAATGGTAGGACTTCGATAGCGGTGTAAGAAAGATGTGGTAGAGGAAGCTCTATAGACTAGAACAGTTTCCCAGTTTTAATATTGTATCAATGTTTCATTTCTAAATGCTTTACCAATGACAATCACACAAATAATAGCTATTACAAACCTGAGCACTGCACATTGTGTCAGTTTTAAGTACAGCAGAACAAAATTATAACAAACCTATAGACTTTTTGTACCTTAATAACCCAAAAAATTATTGCTCATTAAATTGTAAATTAAACATTTATCAACACTTTAAAAGTATTTATAATTACAACTATATGATGAAGCCTGTTTCCTCTTTAATGTGTGTCTGTTGTAGAAGGCATACAGTTTTAATGAGTTATTTACTCTTCAATAAATTCAGTGAACCTGTCTGAAACAGCAGTGTCATTGTATATGATATGGACAGAAAGCACTGATATAAAGTTTTTTACATCTGAGGATGTTCTTTTACATCTGAGGTTGTTCAAGTCTAGGGTCAGATACAGATAAGCCTTTTTTAAGCACAGGTGGAACTAAACTGAGTTCTGAGTTGGCAACAATGCTGGCAGTCAAGCCTGATTCTTTTCCACAGTGAAGTTCAGAGGGTGGATAATTATTCTGTATATATGTTCCTGGAGCTATGTAAGACTCTTCAGGCTCATTTAGAGTGATCCTTTTTGTAACAGAACAAAAATTACTTACTCCAAAAGCAGACATGACCTCAACATAGATAGAAAAGGAGACATATAGACAGCAGCATTGGTACTTAGTGACAATAGGGCTCCAGTATATCCTCATTCCAGATTCCAGTAAATTTCTGGAAAACCAACAATCCAGTAAATTTTCTGGAAAATCACTATCATTAAAACAGAAATAACAGCACTCATCATTTAAGTCCTAAACACCTCATCAGAAATTTCAAGAATAAATGTTTCTTGCTGTCAAGATTCAAATGCACAGTCAAATCCTAACAAACCAGAGGACCTGTTTTAGTTTGAAGCGCAGGGATCATTGTTTGCATAACGTTACCAAAGTAGAAAAAAAGTTAAAACCACAAGATTTAAACTGTAGCTAATTTAATGGTAGGGCAGATGATTTGTAGTTTCACAATTGCTCTACAGTGGAGAAAAGATATCTTTTATCATTAGACTGTGGTAGTTTTCTAAATAGAAAACAGCACCAGTAATGACAACTCAGCACCAATGTGTGTAGGAGACTGGTTCGGGAATCAAGAGACGACTCAGTATGAGTTAGCTGCTTGTTCTAAATTTATTACAGTCTTAGCTATATTTTTATAGTATTTTGAAAAGGTAACATGCGATCTGTATTCCAGTATAATTGGATAATTGCTATTTTCATGCGTTAACTTCTACATTTCTATTGGTACAGCTCATAACACTTGAGTTCTATAAGATACTTTTTAGTGAAACTTATTAAAATACATTAAGCAGTTATATAGGATACATTCTGCAGAATTCACATCCTGACAAACTTCATAAGATACATTCACAAGATACATTTAGCAGATTTCTCATTTTAAATTCTTATTCTTCATTGTCTTATTAACAATTAGCCTTCTTCATTTCTTTGATACAATATTTTGCCAAGGATCATGCTAGCTCAAAGTCAGGCTTGTGCAGGCCTTCCAAGGAGCTATGGCCTCGAGAAGCAAGCCATTCTTCAACAAATGTGGTGTGCTGCAATTGGATGCTGGTTTGCTATATAATCTTTTATTTAATCTCAGCTGTGAGTATTCTGGCTACCATAAAATGCTCCCTCCTAGAAATGTAGGAACTGACAGACTGAAACGTTGCACAGAAAGGAGCAGCAGGAGTAAGGAGGCACCTTTGCCCTGAGAGCTGACCAGGGCCAGCGTTCTTTAACAGCTCTGGCTGTGTGCAAACTGGGTTAGCAGCGAAATTACCGAAAGGGAAATGCTGTGCATAGTGCTGAGCATTTTCTCAGCCAAAAGAGACAACTGCCCAGCGTGAGATTTAGTAGAACCCCTATGTAAAACTGCACATGAATGAACGCTATCAAATGTGCTTAACACTCCTCATATTATGTGTGAATTTGACCAAAATGAGACTAAAATCTCTCCTATTAAAAGATTAGAAAAAAAACTCCAGGAAGCCATTTGCTGCCGCTGTAGTAAATTGTCATTATTACACCACTTTGTGAACTAAGAACAGTTATTTCACTGGTAGGACAACCCTGCTGTGGGTAGCTCTGAAGAACATTTATAAGCTGCAGCAACTTTGCTACTCCTTCCAATTAACGCTTGGGAATAGAAATAGTTGCTTTTTGTACTATTTGTTTGAGGATACTGACTGAGTCATTGAGCCTAGTAAGAGCACTACAAGCAATGCTTTATTCCTTGTCTAGTTCAGACCACCTTACGACCAAAAGCAGGTTTCTTTACTATCTTGCAGCCCTGTGAGAAATCTGATATACTTCAAAGAGCTGCTTGATAGCACCATAAGGGTGGCAAGAGCATCATGTAAAATAAAGCCTACTGATAAAGGATTTCACATATTTATGTGGATCCTTTTACTGCTACATGAGCTCACATGAGTTTGCATTAGTCCTCACTGAGCCTTTCCTGAGGTCTGGAATGTTCATTCATTTATGATGGAGATTCAGGAGGTGAGACCACTTTCTCTGAGTCTCTGCAGTTAACACTGGGTTCTTCTGTAATTTGCCTGGAAAATGTCAACAAAATTTGAAATGGCCCTCTGTCTGGTAGTCATATTGACTCTGTAATGGATGAATCAAGTAGTGGGCTGTATTCAATCACCAAATCAGACAAGCTGCTTTATGAAGAGGGGATTGAAGGAAACCTGGTTTCTTTTGGGTGTTATCTGTGCAGTGGTATAGGCTGTGTATTTAATGTTAGATTGACAGCTGTCTGATGAAAAGGGAGTTCATGCTACTTTTTTTTTTCCATAATGAGGACTCTAAGAATATGTTTTCTTTTGCTACCCCTCCATGAGGTGAGGTGATGAATTTTTGAGATTTGCACTACACTTTTGAGTGCACTCACTTTTGAGTGAGTTTTGATCAGAACTACAAAATTTGTGCTCAAAGAGAGAAATAGACACGCACAGTTATATATCAATGTAAATAAGCCCTGAGTATTAGTTATTTGTCTCTAAGAGAATCTCTGATTCATTCAGCTAAAAAGTTTTTGTTGCTATGAGAGAATGAAGGGACCTGGTCAGGGATCCACTCTGTCAGAATTAAAATTTATTGGATGTTGTCTGTCCACTGACACTCATCCTTTATTGAAACTGGAATTCTTATCTAAGAAGGCACTGCTCCTGTTTTTATTGCCTGAGAGGCCTCATGTGCCTTCTTCTCATTCTGAGAAATAGAGAAGCATTGGTATCTGTGTGATTTTTAATCTACATTGGCAAGAACTTGTCTTGTTATTATGTAGAAAGTTCTTGTTCATGCAGGATTTTGCTTTTTTGTTTCTAGTTATCAGGTGTAACACATCATAAGGTCTCATAAGGAATTATGGATTCCTATTCTCTTCATGACTCACATTTCTTGATTTAAATATTTAAATTATTCTTCCAGTCCTGGCTTGAGTCTGGCTTCACGGTCATTGTCAGACATTGCAGTAAGCTTTAAAACTACATGTCCAAAAAATAACAGACATGCACAATCTCACTTTAATTTCTCTGAGTGACACATAGTGACCCTACGGCATTACGTGAGTGTGACAAAATATGGATTTTTGATTGGGATGCCTTGAATCTGTCTCACAACTTCTTATATCTAGAGAAATCCCTTTTGCTGTTTCCCTGGCCCAAAACACTGTTCCCCCCTCAATGGTTGTATCAACACAACATACCTTTTTCTCAGAACAATTTTGCCAACAGATTATGGCAGAACATTAGTGTGACAGAATAATAATAGTGTTGATGGGAATCAGCTTCTTTTTCCCAAACAATTTTAGAAATTCCTAGAGGAAAACAAAGCACTTATCTTTCCTGAACCAGCCTTTGACATAGAAGCTGATGACTTGTCTTGGAAATTGAAAAGTAACACACAAGGCTCGTTATGTGCAAGAGATTTAAAGTGTATTAAAAGCAGCCTCATTTTAGTGGCACATAGTGGTGATCATTTGAATTATTTGACAGCAAAAATACTTATAATACATTATTTATATTGCTCAAAGTTAATAAGATAATGTATGTCAGTTTAGTGGAAAATTAGGCAGGACCTATAAGACCCTATAATTAGTGAAAAAAACCCATATAATCCCTTTTATAGAGTATATGATGAATTATTATGACTAGAAGGTGAAGGTGCATCATACATGTGCACATAAGGACATCAGGAAGCTTGCCTGGACATCGGCTTGTGTGTACAGAAAAGGTGCTGAGGCAGAGGCCTATGCAATGAACTTCCCAGGCTTCATGCACCCCTTTAGGAAACCTCTGGAGAGGAGGTAGGGAATGAGCCACAGCTCAAATCTCATGACTGTTGGCAGGTGGAGTTTAGAGACAAGCATTGTCATCCCATCAAAGATAATAAAAACAATTCCATTGGTTTCTTTGGGATGTCAGTTCTTTGTAAAATACGGTTTTGTTCTGGGTTCTGAAGTCAAATTTTGCCTTGGCTTCACTGTCAGAAGGTTCTAAGAAGGTGTTATTTGGAAGGTTCTGCTAGATTTGCCTTTCCATGTATTTTTCTAGCAGATACAAGATGACAATGCCATTGCTGATGATACACCTGACTGAGATTTTTTCATGTCTACCTCATCATTGTAAGTCAGGAGCTGCATAACCTGGGTGCTCTGGAATTTGTTTCACTAGTTTCTAGCTGACAACTCAAGAAAAAAGGGCTGTGATATTCTGTTGATGCCCAGAAGAAATTTATTCATTCTGTCACATAAATTGTGTTCTGAATAGGTTAAAATTGCATTATTTTACTTCAATGTGGGACTGTTTCTATAATGAGAAGCCTGGGTGTGTTTTGTCTTGAAATAGGACCACTGGTTGGTGAGAAGGCACTCCTGATCTTAATCTTCCAGCAGAATACTGTTCTTGCCAGTACTTTGAACAACCTTTCAGCAGGGAATTTTGTCTCCATATGAGGGCTAACAGACTCCTTAGATGTTGGTGGAAGTGCATCAGAATGCAATCTCAGGAAGAACATGCCCAGATTACCAGCAGCAGAGCAACACACAGATATGTAAGATTTTCTTCACTGTTTTGCTCACCTCTGTCTACTGTGGGCAGTTCTATGTAGCCTCAGTCCTCTCAGAAAAGTGTAAGTGTATTTTGGATGCGTAAGCAGATGGATGGCACTTTCATATAGATGGATGCTTTCTGGATATCCTTCCAACCTCAACTATTCTGCAAGTCTGTACACATCAATATTGGCCACTCACCTTGCAAGGAGGGCAATGTCTTTCAGCCAGTTGCTTCTTTCATGTATCAGTTTTATAATTGGAGATGTTAGCACCTTTCACTTGTGGAGTTTTTGGACATTTCCCATGTCTTCAGTTTCTCTGGGTTTGCTAAAATTGACCTTGTAGCTGCTGCCTATAGAAACAATAGTAGATGTCTGAATACAAGTTTAATATTGCTTCTCAGTCATATGGAGCTCTTCAGACTCTCCAGTGAGATCTTGGCTGGAGAATGAGACTGTCTCTATAATCTCATCTGTCACAATGAGTAAAAATGTGCTATCAAAAGGCTGAGGAAGAAAAAGTATTTATTTTATTTGTCTCAGAAAGACACTGGCCTGCTAAGGAGGTGTGGTCCTGTGGGTCCTCCCAGTCTTTCATTTGCCTCTGCTCTTATTCATGGCAGAATAGCTTTGGATGCCCCATCCCTGGAAGTGTTCAGGAATGGGTTGGATGGAGCTCTGAGTCACCTGGTCTAGTGAAGTGTTCCTGCCCATGGCAGGGAGATCAAAACTAGATAATCTTTAAGGTTGCTTCTAGCCTCCACTGTGGTTCTATGACTTCATCCTTCTTCCCTCTTTTATTTTTCTACCAGACACACAACATTCTTGACTGATGAATAAAAGAAAACAGCCTACAATGCTTGTGAATAGCTCATGCTTGAGAAGACTTAAATATGGCCAAAATGGTAAAACTACAATATATTCTGATAATTTCTATTTTTATTCCATACACTGTGAATCGTACTATCTATTTGAGCAATCTGTTTAATTACTTAGTACTTTATTATGTACATTATGGTCAGACTTGTTCCAATGGTTAGCACATTGCCTGAAGAACCAGGCTACACGGAAGGAGCTTGACTGATGATTCTCTGTAATTGTGTCAGTGGTGTTCTAAAGAATCACACATTGCTACCTGTGAAATAGTTGTATTGAAATCAAACAAGCTTGCATTTTACTTGGTGTCTGCCTGGGCTCAAAGGCAGTGTAAGGCACCCTATAGCTGAGTGTGCTATAGACGATGCAGGCTGGAATGTGATTTACTCTTGCTGCACTCCAATAAGCAGCCCTTTAAACTAGTACAAGGACAAAGTTGTTGGTGCTCTCAAAAGAGCAAGTACCTGTCTCATAACTAGCACTGTAACTGGCTTCTACAACTTAAAGTGCAAAATGCCATAAAAGTGTCTTTTCCCTTTAATTAAAGTTTGAACAGAAGGATAAGCTGCCTGGCTTGTTCTTGCCCCAGTTTAACTAAAGTATTCCATTAGCAGGTACTGTTGGAGAGTTTGATAACTAAAAAGGACACAGATTTTTCTAACTTTCTGAAGAAATGATCTAAAAATAAGAGAGTATTCACTGTCTATCTGCCTATTTCATTTCAAATGCATCAAAGAGCTGGAAGTTCATATCTGCATCTGTTGGCTTCAAAGGCAAGGCTTTGGTACAGCTGAACCAATTTAAGAAGAGTTTTCTCCTTGAAAGAGCATGGAACCTACCAGCCCATTTTTCAACTAGGATTAATTCTCCCTGTCTTTACAGCACATTTGTTATTGTGGGAATATTTGTTCAAGAACAGGGCAGAAGAAGGCAACCTCATTACCTGACTTCCATGAGACATTAGATAAATCTTTCCTGCCTTTATCTATAGCAGAAATTCCTCCAGATAGACTTTTCTCATGAAAGACTCTTTATTTTGATTACCCAGAGAACTGAGTAAATGGGTAACTATGCGTAGGTGTTTGAGAAAAGCACAGTTTGCATGTCTGGCAGACTGTCTCACTGGGGTGCAGAGAGAGCAGTTGGCTTTGCTTTTTATTGATCAAGGCGAGATTCTTGCTCAAAATGCCAAGGGCCAATTTTTCCTTAGGAGCAGCCTTAATGCTGAAGTCTATGCTGGAAGCAATGAGAGTGTAGCCACTGAAAGGTCCCAATACTACAATGTCTTATTCTGAAGAGAGAAACAACAGTTTAGCAAGGCAGAGACACGTTTACTTGGCAGATGCTTCTAGTGGCTAAATATGTAATACTCATCCAAATAATTTTGAAGCTGTCCTTTTACTGGAATTTCTTGTCTCTTTTGACCTATCAACAGAAGAGAATTTCCAAGTCTTCCTTGTGTGATTCAGTGTACACTTAGCCAGTTTATTTTCGATTGTTATGAGAGATGATTTAAGTTAAGCTCTGATACTTGCATGGCTTAAGTTGCTGTGAACATTTGCTGACCAAATATCTACCTGCATCTAACTTAGTGAGGCTTAATAATATGAGTGGTGCCAATCACAACCTCTTCCAAGGCATTCTGTGTTTAAATAACAAAGTTAACCCTCAAAATTCCTGGAAATGTATTTATTCTGCAAGAAACTTCAGCTTGAACTCTGTTCATGTATTCATCTTAAATATAGAGTTCTCTTTCAGAATGTTAAAAAATTGCTCTCTTGAAAGTAGCTTAGGTGAGAGCAAAGTGTCATGTAGGAAGCAGAGTGTAGAAAGGCAGTTGTCTCATTCCAAATGGTCCTTTGAAGATAAAAAGAAATTTGTTAAAAAGAGACTGTTGAGGAAGTTTGGAGATATTTGGTGCTTCTAGTACTATAACTAGGGAAAGAATAATGATACATCACTGAAAATATTCTTTCCTGTCTCCAGACAAATTTCTGCACATTATTATTATTGAGATATTGAAACTGTAATCTCTCTAAATTAAGCTCTTATAGGAAAGTGCTCAGCTGAGCTGAATTTGTGTTGTAATAGTTCAGCCAAGAAGTGTCAAAAGTAGGAGCCTGTAGTTGCATAAATTCTTTGTGTTGAGCAACCAGTAGAATCCTTTGAAGAAAATGGAAACAGACTCTCATAGCTTGAAAAATCACTTACGTGTATGTCTGTGTTGGGAGTCACCATTGCATAAAAATGTCACACTTCTCACAGTTTTGATCTAAATTCTGAAGCCCTGTTTGTGACCCTTATTTTGTGGATGCCTCCATAAACTATTTCTAACTTTTCCCAGAAAATCTCTGCAAAAAGACACTTTTATGGCATTTTGCACTATGTCAAAGACGTAATCTGTATTGGTTTTACATACTCACTGATGACCCCTCAGAATGTGTGCATAAAGTCCAACTCAAGAATAATAAACCCCATCTGTATTCTAAATGTGAGTGTACACGACAGAAGGAAACCAACACAAGAACATATTGCTGGCTGTTGATTCTGACACTCTTCCCACACAGTGATTTAGTGAGAAGAGCAACCTTGTAAGACTGTGTCACTGTCAATCTGCTCACATCGTGGAAAGACAAGTAACCAATCATAAAGGGTCTAAGGCAGAGACATTTATCATCTCCAAAGCAAGTAAATGTCATGACAAAAGGTATAGGACTTCCCAGCAAATTAAAAAAAACAAACATTCATCTTAGTATACAATGTAGTACAAACCACAAGAGAGGGAGGAATCATTCTCACTGTGCTGACTGTACTTGCAAAGATAAACAAGGAGAATCTTGAAACTTTGGCTTGTAGGCATTTTTATCCAATTTTATTGATCTACCGTACAGGAAAGGGCTAAGAGTCCCTGTGTTTTAAATGTTGTCTAACCACCAGCCTTATCAGATGTTAACTGAATCAGTTTTGTCTATTTCAAGCACAAAATTTTTATAGACTCAATTAGATTGGCCTCTAGGAGAATAAAGTCTAACTTAACAATGCCAAGTCCATCCCTAAAGCATGGATAAATACCACATCTACATGTCTTTTGAGGGATGATGTCTCAACCACTTCCTTGAGTAGCCTGTTCCAATACTTGACAACCCTGTTGGTGAACAAATTTTTCCTTGTATTAGATCCAAACCTTCCCTGGCACAACTTGAGGCCATTTTGTTTTGTCCTGTTGATTGTTACTTGGGAGAAGAGACTGACCCCCACCTCACTACACCCTCCTTTCAGGTGGTTGATAAGGCCTTCCTTCAGCCTCCTTCCCTCTAAGCTAAACACACCCAGCTCTCTCAAATGCTCATTTGCTCAGACATGTGCTTCAGACTCTTCTCCAGCTCTGTTGCCCTTCTCCGGACACGCTCCAGCACCACAATCTCTTTCTTTTCAGGAGGAGCCCAAAACCGAACACACCACTCACCAGTGCTGAGTCACTGCCCTGGTCCTGCTGGCCACGCTGTTGCTGATCCAGCCCAGGATGCCATTGTCCTCCTTGGCCTCCTGGGCACACCCTGGTTCACGTTCAGTGGCTGTTGAGCAGCACCCCCAGGTCCTTTTCTGCCAGACCACTCTGCCCCCAGCCTGTAGTACTGCATGGGGTTGTTGTGACCCAAGTGCAGAACCTGGCACTTCACCTTGTTGAAGTTCATGTAACTGGCTTCAGCCCACTGAACCAGCCTGTTCTGATCTCTCTGTAGACCCTTCCTACCCTCCAGCTGATCAACACTCCCACCCAACTTAATGTGTTGCCTGC